>NC_045444.1:52779399-52833503 GCF_002776525.5 Piliocolobus tephrosceles
GTTGTTCCTTTCCATGTTTAGGGCTTCCTTCAGGGTCTCTTGTAAGGCAGGCCTGGTGGTGACAAAATCTCTAAGCATTTGCTTATCTGTAAAGAATTTTATTTCTCCTTCACTGATGAAACTTAGTTTGGCTGGATATGAAATTCTGGGTTTAAAATTCTTTTCTTTAAGAACGTTGAATATTGGCCCCCACTCTCTTCTGGCTTGTAGAGTTTCTGCCGAGAGATCTGCTGTCAGTCTGATGGGCTTCCCTTTGTGGGTAACCCAACCTTTCTCTCTGGCTGCCCTTAAGATTTTTTCCTTCATTTCAACTTTGGTGAATCTGGCAATTATGTGTCTTGGAGTTGCTCTTCTGGAGGAGTATCTTTGTGGCGTTCTCTGTATTTCCTGAATTTGAATGTTGGCCTGCCCTGCTAGGTTGGGGAAGTTCTCCTGGATGATATCCTGTAGAGTGTTTTCCAATTTGGTTCCATTTTCCCCCTCACTTTCAGGCACCCCAATCAGACGTAGATTTGGTCTTTTTACATAATCCCATACTTCTTGCAGGCTTTGTTCATTTCTTTTTCTTCTTTTTTATTTCGGTTTCTCTTCTCGCTTCATTTCATTCATTTGGTCCTCCATCGCTGATACTCTTTCTTCCAGTTGATCGAGTCGGTTACTGAAGCTTGTGCATTTGTCACGTATTTCTCGTGTCGTGGTTTTCATCTCTGTCATTTCGTTTATGATCTTCTCTGCATTAATTAGTCTAGCTGTCAATTCTTCCACTCTTTTTTCAAGATTTTTAGTTTCTTTGCGCTGGGTACGTAATTCCTCCTTTAGCTCTGAGAGGTTTGATGGACTGATCTCATCAAAATCATTCTCTGACCAGCTTTGATCCGTTGCTGGCGATGGGCTGTGCTCCTTTGCAGGAGGAGATGCGCTCTTATTTTTTGAATTTCCAGCTTTTCTGCCCTGCTTTTTCCCCATCTTTGTGGTTTTATCTGTCTCTGGTCTTTGATGATGGTGATGTACTGATGGGGTTTTGGTATAGGTGACCTTCCTGTTTGATAGTTTTCCTTCTGACAGTCAGGACCCTCAGCTATAGGTCTGTTGGCGATTGCTTGAGGTCCACTCCAGACCGTTTGCCTGGGTATCAGCAGCAGAGGTTGCAGAAGACAGAATATTGCTGAACAGCGAGTGCACCTGTCTGATTCTTGCTTTGGAAGCTTCCTCTCAGGGTGTACTCCACCCTGTGAGGTGTGGGGTGTCAGACTGCCCTTAGTGGGGGATGTCTCCCAGTTAGGCTACTCAGGGGTCAGGAACCCACTTGAGCAGGCAGACTGCCCCTTCTCAGATCTCAACCTCCGTGTTGGGAGATCCACTGCTCTCTTCAAAGCTGTCAGACAGAGTCGTTTGCGTTTGCACAGGCTTCTGCACCTTTAGCTGAGCCCTGTCCCCAGAGGCGGAGTCTACAGAGACAGGCAGGTTTCCTTGCGCTGCTGTGAGCTCCACCCAGTTCGAGCTTCCCAGCGGCTTTATTTACCTACTGAAGCCTCTGTGATTGCGGGGGCCCCTCCCCCAGCCTCGCTGCTGCCTTGGGGTTAGATTGCCGCAGACTGCTGTGTTAGCAAGGAGGGAGGCTCCGTGGGTGTGGGACCCTCCCGGCCAGGTATGGGATATATTCTCCGGTGTGCTGGTGTTATAGCGCAGTATTGGGGTGGGAGTTACCCGATTTTCCAGGTGTTGTGTGTCTCAGTTCCCCTGGCTAGGAAAAGGGACTCCCTTCCCCCTCGCGCTTCCCAGGTGAGGCGATGCCTCGCCCTGCTTCAGCTCTCGCTGGTCGGGCTGCAGCAGCTGACCTGCACAGATTGTCCGGCACTCCCGAGTGAGATGACCCCAGTACCTCAGTTGAAAATGCAGAAATCACCGGTCTTCTGTGTCGCTCGCGCTGGGAGATGGAGACTGGAGCTGTTCCTATTCGGCCATCTTGCTCTGCCCCCTGATAACTGATATCTCTAAGCACATTTTGGGTGCAAATAACTATACTTAAATACTGCTAGTAAAAGCTAACATCCACTGATCACTTGCTTCATACCAAGCACTGTCCTAAATTCTTCATGAACATGATTTCATTCACTTTTTCATCTCACAACAGTATAGTTAGATCATGCTGTTATCATCCCAATTTTCAAGTGAAGAAAGAAATGTTTAGATATATTAAATAATGCATCTAATGTCATATACTAGTGTTTGAGTAGGAATTTGAAGCCAGTTGGTTTGAATCTGGACTCCATGTTCATGGTCATTATCCAAAAATGTCAAGTGTCCCAAACCCTCACAAATGACTTTGAATTAAATAATAGGTTTATTTGTATATGTGTGGAACGTGAGGCACAGTGATAATTAAAGTGTAGCTCAGTCATATAGTGACCTCTTGGTCACTATGGGTCTTTGGGTTAAAAACATACCTTTAAGAATATGTAGGAAAAAGTGATAATAGCTAACTCAGCAGCATTTGTTAATTCATCTGCAACAGATTAACCTGTTCCAAAATAATGAGATAATCTGATTCTGTTGGGAAACAGAGCAGACAAATTCTTCTAGAACCCAACCTGTTTCCATGTGGGTGTATCCAGGAAGTCAGGATTATTTGGAGAAACCTGGCAGGTCTCTAGGCAGACAAAAGGGAACATCTGGTAGGAATTGGGACATCTAGAAAAAGGGTAAGATTTTCGTAAGAAAAACCACTTTTTTCATATTTTTTTCTACACATACATGCTTCTCTTTAGCTAATTTCTGACAGTACACTCTTTTCTTTCTCTCTCCCCATTTCCTTGAAATAATATACATTAAATTAGCATAGAATCACAGCATCACCAACAAATTCAGGCTAGCACTTAGTGACAGACACTGCTGCTAGACTCTAGTTATTCATTTGTTTTTCTAACTAAGAGAAACAGTTTTATCTGGGGCAGCAATGTGCCCAGGGGAAAAATAGTTAATCTCTCAGACTCAAAGCACATAAGTTTGGCTATACAATATATTTCTGGACACTGAAAGATAGTCAAGGACTTCTGGGGAAGAAATTTAACAAAAACAGCATCACCCAAAGAAAACATTTGGGCAATTCTGCTTTCTTCCTTCCTTCCATTGAGCCCGGTCAGAGAGGACTGGCCAAGGACAAAACCATGACCCTCGGGGACACAGGGCATGAGCCTGCAGATGACAGCCCGATTCTGAATGAGCATTCAGGCACATAGACCAGGGCTGGTTGTTGCAAACCCCTCAGCAGCTACCTCCTGGCACAACTGCCCATTAACATGCAATCTACCAGACAAATGGAAGCTCTTCTTATCCCACTTCTCAGACACCCCAACAAGGGTTCTGAATTCTAAAAACAGCAAGAAACGTTCACATTGTTACATATGAAATGCTCTCCTGCATCTTTCTGGCTCAGAGATAACAGTTGTCCCTCCTCCACTCTCCCCCAACTCACCCCCAGACGCCTCCCTAAACAATTTTTGTGCCAAGATGAAGAAGATGATCATGGGAGCGTCTGGCCTTGAAGGGCTGCTGCAGTGGTACCGGGGCACAGGGTAGGTGAGACACAGCAGAGGTCCTGGCCTAGGTCCTTGGCCTCTCCTCCTGCAGGTGGCATTTACTTATACAAGGAGAACAACCTTGTTCATTTTCCCAACAATGTGGCACCATATTTTGCTTTCATCTCTACTTCTTTCTGGCAGCCTTCTCCCACTGTTTCCAGATGATCACTAGCCAGGCGAGGCCCGCCTTGACTTGCTCTGTCTTCCCTGCTAGTGCATTTTCTCCTAAAAAGCTCCTTTAACCTGTCCAGATCCACTCGTTTGACCTTTCTGGTTGTCTGTCCTACCTGCCTGGGGTTCTTAATGTTGATGAGTCCTTCCATGTCTTTGCACTTTTGCTGGTAGTCATTTTCTTCATTTTAATTCTCATCTGAGTCTGGATTTCTTCTCCTTTTTGGGGTAAGCCCCATCTCCACCTTCTTCTCCTTGTTCTTCTTCCATGGCCTTCTACTTCTCAGCCTGGAGCTGTGTGTTGACCTCCTAAGGGCTCCTTTACTTCCTGGCTTTTGTGGCCTCCCGTTCTCCCTCCTTTAGGCATTGCAGCTCGGGCAACTGCAGCAGCACCACCTGGATCTAACCGAATGTGTATTTTCCCCAAGAGACTACAATGGTGTCTCATCCTGAGCAGCTTCGTGACATCCACCAGGAATTTTAGGTTATCAGTCTTCATTATCCATATCAGTGTCCCAAAATAGGACCCAGAACATTTGACGTCACCCCTCAGACCAGGGGTCCAGAACATGTAAAGGTAAAGAAGTGGAAGTTTTGGAAAAGTCAGACTGTTTCACACTTTCTACTATGGCCATTACACTTCTTTTTTTAAAAAACTGTATTAGTCCACTTTTACACTGCTATAAACAATACTTGAGACTGGGAAATTTATAAAGAGGTAATTGATGCACAATTATACATGGCTAGGAGGCCTAAGGAAACTTAGAATCATGGCAGATGGAGAAGGGGAAGCAAGGCACATCTACATGGTGGCAGGTGAGAGCAGGAGCACAGGGGGAACTGCCACTCTAAAACCACCAGATCTCATGAGAACTCACTCACTGTCAGGAGAACAGCATGAAGGAAGCCACCCCAGTGATCCAATCACCTCCCTCCAGGTCCCTCCCTGATACATGGGAATTACAGTGTGAGATGAGATTTGAGTGGGGACACAGAGCCAAACCATATGAGAGACAGAGTCTCACTCTGTTACCCAGTCTGGAGTGTGTCGCAGGATAATAGCTCACTGCAGTCTCAAACTCCTGGTCTCAAGGATTTTCCCTGTCTCTCCCTCCCACATAACTGGGACTGCAGGTACACAATACCATGTTCAGATAATTTTTTAATTTTTGTGTAGAGGTGGGATCTTGCTGTGCTGCCCAGGCTTTTCTGGAAATCCTGGCCTCAAGCAGTCCTCCTGAATTGGCCTCCCAAAGCACTGGGATTATAGGCATGAGCCCCCATGCCCAAACTATTTTAACCTGAAACACCATAAATGACCACCTGATTTATATATGTGTAAAGAAACTAAGGCCCTGAGAGAACAATGGAACTGACCTTGGTATCAAGAACACATTTGCCACTCTGGACAGCTGGCCCTCATGTGAGCATTTCTGGGAGTTTTCAGAGAGCATAAAATGAACCATTTTATTCCATTTTAATGGTCTTAGGCTGAAAATCAAATCTACCCTTAACAGATAATTTGTCTCCACTAAATATTTAAAATTAATTCATTTTTGTAAATTTAAAATGAATTTACAACCGTACAGGAAAATTTTAAATATGTTTTGATTAGTATTACCATAGTGTTCAATTAATGTATTTCAAAAAGAAAAAAAACCCCACAAGTCTCTATTGAACCATTTCTAGTACTGCATGAAGAAATTATTCTGATATTTTGCAACACTTTTTCAAAGTTGCATGTCTTCTCTCTAATTCCAGGTCAGGAAAGGAATTATGAGTCCCATTTTATCCTGAGGGAAACCAAAGCTCAAGGCCATATGGTGCTAAATAGAAAATCTTCAACAACAGTCTTGGGTGGTAAGACCCACTTTTGTAGTTTTTGCTGCCACACTATAAGCAGGACATCCATATTTTCATGTCATCCAACTGCACCCCTCTCGGTCTCAATGTCATGTCTTTATTGAATAATTTTGATTTTATTTTTGTTAATTGTTTTTCATTGCTCAAGGAAAAAATCTTATAAATGGTTTTCTCATTACTGAGAACATTTTAGCAATATCTGATTCTATCTACTGTCATGTCTCAGATGAGCTGATATTTGTGTTATATAACAAATTGCCAAGTTGCAATTTCCCTTTAATTTGTATGTGTTGGAGGGTGGAGAGGAGAGGCATCAGAGGTTGGATCCCTTTACATTCAACATGTACAAAAATTCTCTTCATTAGGAAGCCTATTTTAATTTATTTTATCATAACAGACATTTATCAGTATACATTCTACACTTCCTGATCACTGTTTTCATGATTTTTAAAGACATGTTTTTGTCAGTTGTTTTCTTGTGGTAAAATATGCATAACATGGAATTTACAAATTTAAACATGTTTAAGTATACACTGTCCCCAGCTTACTGGTTTGATTGAATGATTTTTCAAATTTATGGTGGTGTAAAAGTGGCATGCATTTAGTAGAAATTGTACTTAAAATTTTGAATTTTACCATATAACCATTTTTGCATTACACTTTCAGTAGAGTATTCAATAAATGACATGATGTATTCTACACTGTATTTTAAGATAGACTTAGCTGATTTTGCCTTCTGTAGGCTATATACCGAACACGTTTAAGGTAGGCTAGGCTAAATTGTAATGATCTGTGGGCAAGGTGTATTAGATGCCTTTTTAATTTATGATATTTTCAATTTACAATAGGTTTATTAGCACAGAGTCTCATCATAAATTGAGGAACATCTGTGTACCACTCAGAGACATTAAGTACTTTCACACTGATGTACAATCATCACCACAATCCATCTCCAGAACTCTTTCAGCATCCCCAACTGAAACTATGTACTCATTAATAAAAAAAATTCCCCATTTCCCTCTCCTTTCAGTCCCCAGTAACCACTATTTGACATTCTGTCTTTGTGAATTTGACTCTTCTATGTACCACATAGTAGTGGAATCACATATTTTATTATTTGTAACTGACTTCAGTTAATATAATATCTTTAAGTTTCATCCACATTGCATTATATGCCAACATTTCCTCTTTTTGAAGGCTAAATATTCCATTGTATGTATACACCATATTTTGTTTATCCATTTGCTGTACAGGGGCATTTGGGTTGTTTCCAGTTTTTGCTATTGTGAATAATGCTGCTATGGACATTGCTGTGCTAATATTTGTTTGAGTTTCTACTTTCAAAGCTTTTAGCTACATATCTATATATAGAATTACTGGGTCATATGGTAGTTGTATGTTTCATTTTTTAAGAAACCACTATAGTGTCTTCAGAAAAGCTGTATCATTTACATTGCCTACATCAATGCACAGGGGTTCCAATTTCTACACACCCTTGTCAACATTTGTGATTTTCTGTTTGTATGTGTTGTTTTATGAAGGCTTTATGAGTACTTAGCACAGCACTTTCTCTATAATAAGGAATCCTCAAGCAGGTATTGAATTAATGAATGGTGTTGTGTCTTCTCCAGTTTATTAATATTTCTGCTGATGTAGCTAAGTTTTATTTACTTTTTAGTTTTATTTTATTTTATTTTATTTTGAGACAGAGTCTTGCTCTGTCACCCAGACTGGAGTGCAGTGGTGAGATCTCGTCTCACTGCAACCTCCACCTCCCAGGTTCAAGCGATTCTCCTGCCTCAGCCTCCCGCGTAGCTGGGATTACAGGCACGTGCCACCACACCCAGCTAATTTTTTGTTTTTTATTAGAGACAGGGTTTCACCTTGTTAGCCAGGATGGTCTTGATCTTCTGACCTCATGATGCTCCCACCTCAGCCTCCCAAACTGCTGGGATTACAGGCATGAGCCACCACACCCAGCCCCTAAGTTTTATTTTTTAATGGTGGGTTCATAGGCTTTGGGCAACAGAATCACCTCCTGATGCTTTCTAAGAAGGCCAGTTCCCAGTTGAAATTTCAGACCTGTTGAAACTAGCTGAAACTCCCCTACTGGGCCCTGAAGAACCTGCAGTGCTAAGGACATCTCAGGGGATGTTGGTGTACAGAAAAGGTGAGAACCAGAGCATCTGAACAGAGTATACATCCCTGAAGTCTGGATTTATGTTTTATAATTCTTTGACAGCTCTCAATAGTAAACTCTAAAACTTTGTTTTTGTTTTTATTATTCACATTGAGATTCGTATTTAAAATTTCACAAGAGCAAATTTTGCATGCTTCTTTTCTTCCAGATGTATTCTGTATGTGAGTATAGCAGAAGCTCATATGAGAGAACATCAGGTTTGTCCTAAAAAACAGGTATTGTCTGGTACTCAGCCTGCTTGGGATAATCCATGAAATATTTAACAAATTTCTTCTTTTGTCAAATACTGATTACCCATATCCTCCAGACAGTTTTCTGGGACTCTGAGATGGGTCCTTTTACTAAGGATGAGTTTAACGTTCTATAGAATTTGTAAACAAAAGCTGCTTCAATCGGCCTTTAACTAGTAAACTTGTAAGCTGAGTACCCAGCACAAACAGGGGTTATGGTTGAGGGTGCACGTCTCTCTTCCATGACTTACTAAATAATGTAGCTGCCAGAGCTAGCTATGAGAGATTTGGTGTCTGGTAACTGCTATCTGGCGACGTATGTCCATCATGCTTGATGTTCATTAGTTAGATGAGATCAGTAAGTTAAAGAACTGTTAAATTTGTGTTTTCCTTTAATGGATACGTGACTGTGGTAGCTGAGCCACAGGACAGAAACTTGACAGAAAAGGACATGGCGGTAAGATAAGCTTATTGCAAATATACAACTTCATAAATTCTTTTAATAACTTGTCTTAGCAAGGTGCCTTAGCTGGTTCACTTAATAAATGTGAATGAGGAGATAAAAGAAAGAAAAATAAACAAATGCATTATTCCTATCTCTTTTTTACATGTCTCAATTATGCATGCATCTTATTAGTGGGAAATTAAGTAATGTACTATGTTAGCTACATTTTTGGCAGAAACATTGTTTTGATAAACCTAGTATAGCCAGAAAAGTTAATGTAATTGACAGTATCTAATAATAAAGCTTTAGTTTTTTCTTTAATATTTAAATGCCATTTCTTTGAATCTCTTAACTCATTTCTTTCACATTCTTATCAGATAGATATTGAGCAACTATCTGCCAAAACTAATTAAAATTTCCCTCCCAGAAAAGATCAATTACTTGCTTTATTTGGAAAAAAATTGTCTGATAATCTTTCCCAATCATAACAAAAATTCTGAATGCTTGGTAACAGAAAATGTAACCAAAGCATGAAAATAAGTTAAATTACACTAATATTAGCATTATAAACATAATCCTTGGGATTCTTACCCTTGTCAGAAGGTGCTAGTTTGAGATATTTACCTAAACTTAACTTGCTTTCTACAGTTGCAAGGCTGAGGATTTCCTTGGCAGAGAATCTGGCTTAGTGACAACATAAATTTGGCAGGTTCTTGGAAACCCTTTGTTTTGTAGTTTGAACCTTCAGCTTGCCGATGCTGATATGCCTCACAATCCTCACAATCTTCATCTGTTCTGTCATCTTATTGGGATCATTGGCTACTATTTTGCAGTATGCTAGAATTATATTGCAAATATTTTCCCCCTTCAGACACATGTTGTAGTTTCCAAAGATGAAAAACCCACTAGAAAAATTTCTATCCAACCATACCTTTTTATTCCATTCTGATGTTTTTTTTATTCTCAAATTGGCAGACCTTTCATTCTGATTAACAATAATATTTTAGAATTCTAGTTGGTATTGTGCTTGTTGAATTATACCTGAGAAAATATTTAAAGTCATGTTTAAAAGGCCTCAGAAAATGCTGTGATCTCCAAAGCACACTGGGCCAGAAGATGATGGGTGTTGGGAAAGAGAGCAGGTAGAAATCACAGAAACAATGAGTATGAAAAGAGGCATGTGTTGGTCTTTCACGAAAAAAGTCAATTGCTTTATGACCGAAATTATTCTATGAAACAGCTCTGGCATGCAACCCAGACCCTTTGCAGCCTGCTGTGTTTTCAGAATTTCAAAGCCAACTTTAAAAATTATTGCACAGACTGAAACAAGGTTAAACACCCTCCTGCAGAACTTCAGCTGCCTGCATCTGAGGAGAGGCTTCCTGTAAATTTCAGTAAAAGGCTTTCCATCCAGGTCCCCACAGCAAATATGTTGAGGCTTCTCAGGTTCCCAGAGCTGAAGTTGGTATTCTTTTCTGAAATAACATTTGATGGGTTACTTGACATAGAATGCCACAATTTTGGAGCAGTGAAAAATGACATCACTTGCAATCAGGCTCAGAGATCATTTCATAGAAGATATATATATAACTTCTATGATATGTTATAATATATAAGTTATATATATATGTACACATACACACACACATAACACCACCAGAGGGAAAAGAGAGGGATCGCATGCTGATTCTAGAGAGGTCTTGCGTGTGCTGTAATTTAAAACAGAGATGACTGCAGTAAACTGACTCTTGGGTTTAAATTACCTTCAGTGGTCATTCTCTGGTAGTGAAAAGTGAGAATATTGGAATTTGATGCTATAAATATTAGAGTAATTGATGGGAAATTTAAAAATATTCCAGAAAAATCCATAATTGTTTTAAAAGGCTATTATTTTCCTTCTGTGGAAGGAAGTAGACAGTTTAAACCCATGGTGATAAAGATGGCATTTATTTTCTCTTCAAAAATGTAGAAAAGCCAACTGCCTCAATCCCAATACACCAAAAAATTATTTGCATTTTTAAAAAATACTTTCAGTTCTTGAACATATGCGTATATTTTGAAGTCATGCAGTACATTCCTTTCTGCGTATCTCTTTACCCAATTTTATATCATATACTGATTTCATTGGTTCTGCATTGTCTTTATATTCACCATTTCACATGGCTACATCATTGCATTGTGTGGCCAGACCATTATTAAGTAAAACATCCCCCTCACTTTGAAGCATTTCCTTTTTTACTATCTGTAATGACGATTAAAAACGCTGCAAGGCACATTTGCATATATTAAAGAATATTCTTCTATTAAATAATTATTTCTGGGCACATTTTCCTTTTTAAAAATAGAGATCAAAAGTGTCAGTGCCGTTGTCAATCTTGCTATGTGTCAAGCTGCTTAAAACTCTTCATTCGCTATCATTCTGTAATAATCATAGATTTCTTAGATTTGAAAATGTGTTTCAGATTGATACATAACTATGCTTTAAACCTGAAATGCTATTAGTAGAGCAGTGTACCAAAGCATGTTCTCAAATACAAGAAACAAGAGTTACGACTTACAGGAAATCTTAGTAAATCAACCATATGAGACTATTTACAAAGCTTGTTTAAAATTTAACTTTAAGGATTTTCAGTGGTACAGGGAAGCATTTGGTAATTTTTCTTCTCCCCAAGACTTAGTCAAAGATAATTTTTCTCTGAGCAGATTGGTATGCTTGACAGGCAAAATCATTGTGGTCGTTCTTTTTGTTTAATACAATGGGCCACAAACCTAACGTTGTCATTATAATTAGACATAAACTCAATGTTACAATAATAGAGGCAGGAGATAATTCTTACAATAGCAGAGATCACAAAATATTAGAACACTTTTGTAAACATGCAGTCTTTAATACACAGACAACTTAGCTTTGACCAAGGGTTTCTTTCCTTCCCTTACTTACAAATTCTCTCTCTGAAGACCTGATACTCTTTTACACAAGAGAGCAGATCACCTGGCAGCAACGTGAAATAAACTCTTTGGAATCCTAACGTGAAAGTCAGCTCGTGTATTTACTAAATCTTGGCAGATTTCCTTTCTGAAGTCCGTGTAAACCATTACTCTCTTTATTAGTGTTTCTCAAAGTATATATTTCAGGCCACCTTCCTTAAAATCACCTCAGGTACTTATTAAAAATGCACTAATTGAGTTGCTTTTAATATCTACTGAGTCGGAGTGAATCCCAGGGGAACTATTGCTCCATATATTAATTCTAGTTAATTCCAGTATGAGAAGAAAAAATATGTTTATACATAAGATGGGTTATAGTGAAAACTTACTATTTTCAGCATTGTACCTTTCATTCTAATAATGTTAATTGAGCCCCAGCTTTGTGCCAGGCAGTGTGTTAGAAGTGAAGGATAAACTACTGAACAAAAACTGGGATGCACCTTGCCAACATAGAATTTTCAAGTTAGGAAACAGACATTAGTAAAATAGCTACACAAACAAATGTGTAATTGTAGTTTTGACAATGTGAACAACGAAGAACATATTTTGAGGGTGCTAAAATAGTGAACTATAACATCTTTGGTAAGTCACGAGTGCTTCCCTGAGGCAGTCATGCCTTTCGGTGAGAACAGAAGGATAAATACTGGATACCGATAGAACAGGAGAGAGAAGAGTATTTATGCAGAAAGACAGCATTTGTAAAGGTCCTGTGGCAGGAGAGAAAATAAGAAATGCAAGAGACTAAAAGGACACAGTGATTAAATCCTGGAGAGAGGATGAAGGAGGGGAATCATGGATGAAAATCTTTGAAACTACCCAAGCCAACTCCTAACAAGGAAAAATGCAGAGTTAACTACTTTAGTTAGAAGCAAAAACATTTTATGTGCCATATGTAATACTGCAAAACATTTTTATTAAAATGTCCACATTGGTTGTATTATGCCCTGATGCTTCATTTCAGGTTATTGGTTAACCCTGCAGCTTCCATAGCAATTTTTTGTTTCATCCTACCTCGGTCTTCCTTGGTATATCTCAGTCTCAGTAACTCCACATAGTGATGCTTAACTTAGCAAAGACAACCACCTGCACTCAAGTTGTTCTTGAGGATTGCTCCCCCAGGAGGATAAATAAGGTGGTAGATGGGTCCCACCATACCCAGCAACAGGTCTCTGGATCCATGAACAGAAGCAAATTACATGTAAATCAAAGTTTGCTTTCCTCAATTAGAAAGAAAGGGATGCCATATCTTGTTGGCAACCTTTGCAGCAGGATCACTACCTGCCACCTATGTAGTCCCTTTGGATATTCATTTCAGCTGAATCTCTTTAAAATTAAATGACTTTTGGAACTATATTTTAACATACAGAGCCGTCATCCTTTGTTCATTCATACCCAGATTCTGACTTAGCATGCAATTCTCTGACTGCTGGGAAAGTCTTCTCATTTTATATACAAATGTTGCAGCTTATCATGTGGTCTTTAACAGATGCCAGCTGATTTTTAATAGAATACAAATACGAAAAAATTGCTTGTTAAATATAATAGTGATTAACAAATACTTTTTAAAAACTTGCCAAAGTCATGACTACTACATGGATATACTAAGAAGAAAACAAAGGCTTGCCTTATATAATTAGTGGATTTTGCTTTATTTCTACATTTATCAAAATGTCTTTAATGGAAGACTGCACCTGTGGATGTTATGAGCAATTTATGCTAAAAGGTTCCCTGGACAAATAAGTTAAGGACAACTTTGAACTACAGTTCTATGCCACATAATAACGTTTCAGTTAATGATAGACCGCATATACGGTGGTGGTCCCCTAAGACTATAATGGAGGAAAAAAATCGCTATTGCCCAGTATTTACTATACTATGTTTTTATAATCGTTATTTTAGATCATACTTTTTCTAAAAATTTAAAAGATATATGTAAAAGATTGACTGCAAAACAGCCTCAGGCAGGGCCTTCAGTGGGTGTTCCAGAAGAAGGCATTATTATCACTGGAGATGACAGCTCTGTTTCATGTTCGTGTCCCTGAAAACCTTCCAGTGGGACAAGATAGTGATATTGGAGGTGAAAGACAGTGATATTGATGATCCTGACCCTGTGTAGTCCTAGGCTAATAATGTATGTGTTTTAGTTTTTAATAAAAATGTTTAAAAAGTTAAAAAAGTTAGAAAAAGTTTATAAAATAAAGATATAAAGAAAAAATTTTCTACAGTTGTATAATGTGTTTAGGATTTTAAGCTATTATTACAAAAGAGTCAAAAAGTTTTTAAAATTAAAAAGTTTATAAAGTAACAAAGCTATAGTAAGTTAATTTGTTAGAAGAAAGAAAAATCTCTTATAAATTTAATATAGCCTATGTATATATAATGTTTATAAAGTCTACAACAGGAGTGTACAGTAATCTCCTAGGCCTTGACATTTACTCACTGACTCACCCAGAGCAACTTCTAGTCCTGTAAGCTTCATTAATGATAAGTGCCCCGTACAGGTATAATACATTTTATCTTTTATACTATATTTTTACTGTACCCTTTCTATGTTTAGATATGCAAATACTATTGTGTTATACTGCCTATAGCATTCAGTACAATAACATGCTCTAGAGCTTTTAGCCTAGGAGCAAAGGCTATACCATATTGGCTAGATGTGTAGTAAGCTTTACCCTCTAGGTTTGTGTAAGTACGCTCTGTGATCTTCTCACAAGGATGAAATTGACAAACAATACATTTCTCAGAACATTAAGCAACACACGAATGTCCTTGTACTTCTTTCTGAAAGACTTTGCAAAGCGTTTAACGAGGGTGTACATGTTGTAATTCTCCCAGAATGGGATATCTATTTGGCTTCTCAAACTTATTTTTCCATATAATTCTTTCTGCATTGTTTCCAAAAAACATTCTGCAAGACTAGCACTCAATGGCCCTAGGGTAGTGTGCCTTCTGCCCTGTTGCTGTCATTCCCTGATCAGGGAATATGGGAAGAAGAGTTTCTCCAATCTCATGTCCCATGGCAAAACTGTTAGTAATAGAGGGAATGGTGGCATGCATCACCATTGACAGTACTGAGAACATATCACCGTGACCTACTGTTAGAATTAGAGAGCAGATTATGCAAGAGTATTGTAGCAGTTGGGGTCCAATCAGGAAAAAGAAGCCACATCTAAGTTAAACAAGATAAGTTAATATAAATAATTAACAACTATGATACAAGAATAGGTATTAGCTACAAAGAAAGTCAATTCACTAGCCTCAGGCTGAGGAAGAGCAACCAATGAAAGACAAACTTTTTGTAAAGGATCCAGACTTTCATGGAGAAGGTGTGGTTCAGCCCACCAGCTTGCTGGTTTAGCCAGGCTAGAGCTGACCTGGAGTTTCCAGACTAGCAATAGACCACCTTTCATAGGCAGACCAAGCAGACAGCAGCTGGTGGCAAGGCCATGCAGTGGGGGTTGGAGCACCTCTCTAGGCAATAGGCTTTCAGAGCACATGGGCTGTGTGGGGGCTTGCAGAGAGAGAAGCAGATCTGAGTTTATCTCTTAGGACACATGCAGGTGGCATGCAGGATACCCAGGGGCTTATAGAATCAAGAGCTGCTCCCTATGTGACCCTCCAGCCACAGGCAGCTGTATGGTTTGTTTCCATGAGAAGGGAGCTGTAGAGAAGTTATTTCCTGGCCCAGGCTATAAGATCATTCTATGGCTACAGTTGGGCAGGTTCCACATTGTACTCATGCTCATGACTGCTGATACCCAGCCCAGGTAGGAAATTTCAGGAAGCCTCTTCCTCTTGCAATGTCCCTCCAGTGTTTGCTGAGAAAGCTAAACATTGTGCTCACATTAAATGAGAAGTGCTTAAAGGGATTCAGTTATTTATCAAGGAACATATGTTGAAGGGTGCATTGGAACTGAGAGGTAACAGATTGAAAACTCACACAGGTATGTTGCTTATTCATAATAGTGGATCTTGCAGCACAATGCATTGCCATCCTATGCCACTGCACAGTGTGAATGCTGGTACTACTGTCTGTTTCCCACCTTCTCTTACAATTGGAGTAAAACTTGGAGTAGTGACTACCAAATCACTTTTTTATCTGTTTAGTTTTTCACATTTTATTTTGAAATGATTAAAGATTCATCGGACATTGCAAGACAGTAGAGAGAGATCTTTTGTATGATTTATCTAGTTTCCTTCAATAATTCCATCTTACATAACTAGAGTATATTATAAAAATCAGGAAATTGAAATTGGCACTATGTACACTACTAGTACCGTGCCACTTATCGCCTATGCAGATTCTTGTAACCACCATAGCAATCAAGACACAGAAATTTCCTACTACCACACAGATCTCCCTGTGTTACCCCTTTATAGTGAAGCCTACCCCAATATGTCCCATCCATTCACAATCCCTGAGAACCACTAATCTGTTCTGCACATCTGTAATTTTGTCATTTCAAGAATGTTACCGAAATGGTATTTTATAGTATATGACCTTTTGAGATTGGCTTTTTTCACTTAGAATAGCACCCTTACGTGGATGGCTGAATAATGTTTTTAATCCACCCCACAATCTCGATCTTTTCATTTTTATGGTTTGGCCATTTACATTTTATGTAATATTTGAAATTATGGGGCTTAAGTCTGAAATTTGAGTTTGTCTTCTCTGTTCCCTCTGTTGTATGTTTCTCTCTTTCATTTTTCATGTCTTTCTATGAGTTACTTAAATATTTAGCTATAGTGTTTTGTAACACACCTCAAGTATGATGGATTTTAGTAGTTCCCCTAAATGCATGTTATACATGTAAAGCTTATCACAGTCTATTGGTATTAACATTTTGCAGTTTGAATGGAGTATAGAAACTTTAGCTCCTTTATCCTTTTGCCCTCCCTAGTTTATAATATAATTGTGTTGGTTAACTTCTCCACACATACTGAGAATATCAGACAATATTATACTCATAGATTCAACCTTCAATCATAATTTAGAAAATACAAGAGGAGAAAGATTGTATACTATTTCTTCATGATTTTCCTCTTTCTGTTCTTCCTTCCTGATATTTCAAGTATTTCAAGATTACTTCTTCCATTTCTTTGTCATTCAAGAATACCCCTTAGCCAATTTTTTAGGATAGGTTTACCAGCAACAAATTCTTCTTAGTTTTCCTTTGTCTGAGAATATGTTTATTTTTTCTTCGTTATTGAAAGATCATTTTGTTAGACATAGAATTTGGAGTTGGCAGTTATTTTATTTTAACACTTGAAAAATATTGTGCCCTTGCCTTCTGATCTTCATGGTTCCTGATGAGAAATTTGCTGTCATTCAGATTGTTCTCTCTGTATAAGCAAGGTGTCATTTCTTTCTTATTGCTTTTTGGAACTGAGAGGGAATAGATTGAAAACTGACACTGGTATATTGCTTATTTGTAATGGTGAATTTTGCAGCACAGTGCGTTACCATCCTATGCCACCGCGCAATGTAAATGCTGGTACTGTCTTTGTTTCCCATCTTCTACAATGGGAATAAAACTGGGAGTAGTGACTACCATGATTTTTTTTTGTTTTGTTTCCTGAAATTAGATTATGATGTGTCTTGGTGGTTACCTCAGTTTCTTGAATTACAGGTTTGTATCTTTTGCCAAATTTGGAAAAAAATTGTCCATGAATTTTTTGGACTATTTTTCAAGTCCCACCGTCTTTCTCTTTTTCTGGAAATCCAATGACATGAATTTTAGATCTTTTTTATAGTCCAACTTGTCTCTTAGTTTCTATTCTTCTTTCACTCTGTATTCTCTGTTTTGTTCAGATTTGATACTTACTATCATTGTATCTTCAAATTCACTGATCCTTTCCTTTTGCCCTTTTTATTTTGCTGAGCCCATCCAATGAGTTTTTAATTATTGGTTATTTCTATCTCACTTCTAAAATTTTCATTTGTTTCTTCTTTATGTCTTCTATTTCTTTGCTAAGGCTTTCCACTTTTTCACTTTTTTTTCAATCATGTTTTTGATTCTTCACTAATGCAATCTTGTAATGGCTACTTCCAAATTCTTGTGAGATAATTGAAACACCTGTATCATGTCAGTGTTGGTGTCAGTTGATTGTTTTATGCTTTGGTTTAGGTCTTTGGTGGCTCTTGATATGAAAGATTTTCAAGTGTATCTTGGATATTTTGTCAATTATGTTGTGAAACTCTGCATCTTACTCATATATTTCTGACCTTTGACCCCCTGAAGAAGGGTGTTCAAAGACTGTTTTATGGAGGTGGGATATTGGGCTCTCCATTATTCCTCCAAGGCCATCACCCCTGCTGGCTGGCAAATTGGGAAGCCCCTCTTTATTGCTCTCCTTGTAGCCTCCACTAACATAATTGCCAGAAGGAAACTCTCAATACCAGTGGATGATGGAGAAAGTTCTAATTACCAGCTCCGTCCTCTGACACACAAAGGGAAGAGGAGAAGATCTTGATACTGCTAGGTGGAGTAGAAGTACAGGATCTTCACATGGCTTCCACTGACATCTTCTAGAGGAGCTGCGTTACCAACAAGTGCGAACAAAAATCCTGGCCCCCGACTCAGTCTTCTCTAGTTGGAGAGAGAGACAGCAAGGGGAAAAAAGCCAGAAGTTTAGACTTACCACTCAGCCTTTGCAGATGGGAGTAAGGGTTTAGTTGTGGTTTTTCATGTTGTTTGCCCTGGAGTATGGTACTTATGGCCTACAAGTGTTCTGTCTTTCTAGGCTGACACTTTTCAGCTTATTTGGCTAGAGAAAGCAGGTTTTCCCAGGGCAATTTCATTTTCTTCCCCACTAGGACTTTCTGAGTTACTGGTTCTTCCCACCACTAGTTCTGTATATATGAAGCAAAAAGAAATCCCTGGGAATTCACCGCCATATTGTTCCTCTGGTCCCAATGTTCCTAGGCAGTTTGCCTTCTCTCTACTTTTCAAAGTCCTCTTATGTTTATTTCATGTGTCCAATTTCTAGGGGTTTTAGCTGTATTTAGTAGGAGACATTGAGAGAAAGAAGTATGTCTATTCCAACTTGATCCAGAAACAGATGTTCCAAATCAGTTTCCATTATTAGGATTTCCTTTTCTACAGGAGAAAATGACTTTCCTCCTCAACTTGCCAGTTTTTCTGCCTCTCAGCTTTCCCTTTCCAACTATGTGCGGTTGGCTCAAAAACAATTCTTTCATTAAATAACCTCGTGAGGTCACTCCTACCAGCTGTGACAGTGTCTCAACCATTCCCATGTTAATGTGGTCTTTTCTGTCATCCACACAGGAGACACAGACATTAACAACATATGTTGTTTAAATTCTCAACATATGCTGATCACTTTTCCAAACAGATATTCAGGTCTTCTTTGATATACTGTTTTATTGAGACTTTCTATAATAAGTGACTAATTCAAACTTACTAGTTGGCAATATTATTAAGGCCAAATTTTCCAATCTGTTCAGTCAATGGCTTTGTGTCTTAAAATACCCCCTCTTCTTCTTCCAAGCACTCCTATCTAGGAGGTTCAGGTATAGCATCAATATTTGAGTGATTAAAGTGATGCTTTAGCCAGAGATACAGCTGGGTGTGGATTTAAGTTATTGGGGTGTTGAATACACAATAGAAGCTTTATATGCATTATCAAATTTATTTCTCAAAGTAAAACCATGATGTATATTCTACCAGTGAAGATTTTTCAAGGTCACACGGTTAGTAAAACCCAACCTGGGACTGAACTTCTGCTGTAAGCATGGAGCTACCCAGCAGTCCATGAAACATTATTATATAATTATGTCAATTTAGTAGGCAACACACATTATCTTTAAAAGTGAAGGAGTTCGGAGTAGAAAATATCACCAGGCAGTTCACATAATTAGGGAAACTATCGTTTAATGAACACAAAGTTTGTTTCTTTTATATACACTTTTATTAATCTAATTTGTGCACTGAGTCCCCGTGTATAAGATATTATTCATGATGTGGCTGGTCGTCAAAGAAATATGGAGCTATTGTGTTAGGTGACCTTCTGAGACATTTCTAAGCCTTCATCTGACATATTGTTTACCAGACCCACTGCGCTGCTACTTTTCCAGGAAAATGCCTGATCCTTCAAAAACAAAATTTATGTTTTAAAGCCCCAAACGTACAGTGTAGAATCTTTGGGTTAGAACAGGAAGTAGCTATTTCTGTGCAAAAATTCATGCTAGCATATAATTCTTGCTGCCCATGATATGTGTGTGTGTGTGTGTGTGTGTTTCTGGTAAGAGTACACTTTGCCATTTTTTTCTTCCTTATCATACCAGAAAACACTCTAAAACAAGGTGAAATTCCAGTTAGTCTCACAATGAGATGAGAATTGAAAACTCAAAGTACAAAAGATAAACTCCACTGGTTAAGAGGGCAGATCCTGGAGTTCCACAGATGTATTTCAAATCCAGGCTTTGTCACTCAGAATCCTGGGCAAATTACTATTTAATTTTCTTACCTGCAAAATAGTAATAATAGTAGCAACTAACTCTTTGTGATAATATTAGGATTAAAATGAGGTATACATGTAAAGTCATTATCAAAGTGTTTTGCCTGAGAACAAGAACTTAATAATTATTAGCTCTTAGTCTTAGCTCTTAGGCTACTACTTCTGAAATAAGACTTTTACAGAAACCAGTAATTCCAAAGGAAGTTTTGAATTGTTGCAGGCAGGAAATGAACCACTTTACTTTCTTTTTAGACTTTTTAAATTGCCCTTTTCTTAGAATATACTAAACAATGAAGTAACACTGTCCAAATTTTTTATTTTAAATAATTGTTGGCTGATTTTAGATAAAAGGAAAATGGAAGAAAATTGTGTGTTCTTTGCTTTTGTTTCTTTATATTCAAACAGCCATGGCTATACAAACCACACCTCTCCATAATTTGTGTAATTCTAGTTTAACTTACATAACTTTGTGGGGTGAAGAGCCAGAAATTGTATGGAATTGTATAGGAAAGTTGGATTTCTTCACTGAGACCCAAACCCCAAGAGCTGGTGCTCCTGGAGTATTTTGAGTCTGAAAATAACTTAAACTCTTGAGTGTATCTTTGATAAAAGGATTTTTGATATTGCAGGACAACCTGGACCCATCCATCTTCCCAATGCAGAAGGGCTCCCTCAACCTCCTGAGGCAGAAATGGGAATCTTGTGATTATCAGAGAAGTGAGTGTTATCCCAGGGACAGCCATTGTACAATTTTCCAACCTCAGAAAAGCAAATTGCTTGAGCCTGAAGAAGAAGTAGTATCAGCACCTGAACCTTTGGATCCCACACGTCTGCCATGCAATACCGGGGAAGAGACGTTGAGCTCGAAGCCTGAAGAGAAGGATTCTGTGGACAAGTGTAACACCACCAGGGAATATGGTCGGCCAGAAGTGCTGAAGGAGGATTCCCTGAGCAGTCGGCGCAGGATTGAGCGCTTTTCCATTGCCCTCGATGAGCTGAGAAGTGTGTTTGAGGCTCCTAAGAGTGGAAACAAACCAGCTGAACATGGAGGAAAGGTAAGGAGCTATTATTGAGAGTCAATGTTTACATATCACTTCCTTGCCTAGCTTACCATTTATTACTAAGCATGTAATCTTCCCCCCACCAATATTCTAGACAGATGTCCTGAAGCCGATATGTAACGCACTGTGAAATGTGACATCCTCTCCTATTAAATTTTTCTCTATGGTCTGCTTCAATGTGGACTTGACTTCCTTTTACTTCCATAAAAACAATATTGATATGCCCTCTTATGTTGATGTTTCTGTATGTATGTGCCTTATTACTTCAACTAGGTTGTAAATTCCTTAGAGGCAGGAACAATTTCTAACCACTCTTTGTACCTCAAACATTTAACAAATGGTGTTGCTTTTAGCCAAAGCTCTATGAGGATTTATCAGTAATGATGATGACATGGAATAAATGAAGGCTTTGGAACCACAGTGATCTAGGTTTTAATCCTAAAGCCTGCCATTAACTTCTCTAGCTGAGTGACACTTAACCTTAGAAATACAAATGTCTTAATCTGCTACTTTACATGGATCTTATGATGATTATAGGTAACATATTTTAAACACTAGGTAACATATTTTAAACACTAAGGGTAGAGTCTGGAATATTTTGTGGTAGGTGATGATCATTCCTCAGTGATTATGGTGTATTATAATGTCACATATAAAATATGTTTATTAGCTAAAGAGGGCATTTAGCCAAATTCAGGAAACAGGATTAGCAACATTATTAACTAAGACCACATTTATACTTTTGTGGTAATTAAAAGCAACTACTATTTCAACTGGAGTTACTTAAATTTATTACACTCATTAGGGCCTGCACATAATAGAGATTATAGTTGAATTTTACAAAGAATTAATAAATGATTTCAGGTTTTCCGTTAGAAAGCAAATTCCACACGTTTTTTGTTTGTTTGTTTGTTTGCTTGCTTGCTTGATTGTCTTTTGTTTTATTTGGTTTTCACCTAATGACAGTTTTATCAGGAAGGTACACAGTCCTATTCTTGTTAATGGATAATTAGCCTTCATAGAAGGCATCACAGAAGTAGAAAATTTTTGAAAATCGATTGTTTTGCTAATTTTTGCTTCCAGTTGTGTTACTGGGAAATATGTAGTAAGCTACCCTTCTTTGAACATCAAGTAACTCTAATGATAATAAGGGATATGAAGTTATATTTATGAGGTTATGTTGAGACTAGAGGATCTCGTAAAACATGCAACCATTTGCTGATCCCTGATTTGAAGATTTTTTTTTTCTGTTTCACAGGTGCAATCCTTTTTGTTTATACTTTTATATTTTTTAGATGAATGTTTAGGGATTGGGGTACACAACAAAGATAGTTACAATGTCATTTATTTTTTATCTTTATACATTAAGAAAAGTAAAGCCACAGAAAATAATTTCCACTCAATCTCTGTTGACTTTACTGTAATTTGAACATTTACCCAAGATAACTGACAAAAGAAATGACCAAAGGTAGAAAAAGTCATCTATATAAATGATGTAATATAACCTCTCTCATCTGGATGAGACGCAACTGCTTATATACAACAATAATATAATAAAACATTAATAATTGTTTCTGATTTAAATGTGAGATTAGTAATATTCAACATGATAGGTGGTTTGCCATCTAGTAACTATACAAATAATTATGAAAAGAACCAGATATATTAAAACCACCATTTGCCTTGTTAAAATGAGATAAGTTTAGTTTATGTAACATACTGTTTTAAATATTCTAAGGTTCTATGTCATAATATGGTATTTCCATACATGTATGAAACAAGGTTGATGATTTAAAAATTTCTTATCCATAGAAGACACATAATTTTTAGAATCAGTTTACATAAAAAGTTTTAGATAGGTTTGCAAACTTATTCTAGAACAAAGGGGATGAGAAGAAAAATAACAAAGAGAAGTCAATGAGGAATTAACTTGTTTTCTCCAAGTGAAGTATTTTGTTATATTGTTGGGCATGTAAGAAGAATTCTAGTTCAATCAAATTTAAAATTCTACATTTCACTCTATAGTATATTAATTATATACAAGTTATTCTTAGTTTTTATAGATGCTTTTTTCTTTCTCATGTCACCACTTTATATTATGTAGTACTTCATTATAAAGTCATGATATATTTATTTTCATAAATCATCTAAAAAATTCTGGCTACTTTGTAACTCTGATATTTTTGTTTTTGGACACTATTGAGATATTGGGGATGTGGTAAAGGTATTCAATATTTATAAAACTTAAAGCAAGGATAGGAAATAATTTCAAATAAGGAAAATATTTTGCAGCTAGCAAATCATCTCAACCATAAGAAACAATAAACTACATTTTAATGTTGCTATGGAAGGAAACCCTTCAGTAATAGGCACTTGGTTTATAAATTTTATAAAACAATTGCAGTAAATTGAGAGCTTGTAGAATTTTTAAAGGTATGGAATATCACGTATATGTACATCTATTTACAAGTAAGTTGACATACATATGCATACACATACACACATACATGTATATGTAACTATACATTTTAATGTATGTTTATATAATATATGTGTATGTGTATATATATTGTAAGTAGATGTACATTACAATTAGACATTATAATGTATGTGTATATAATGTATGTGTATACATGTGTACAGTTTTTAATCTAAATGTTTTTCGGCAAACAGAGGGGAAATGTACATATTCATTACAATGTGTCTGTTTAAGGTGAGTTTGGTCAAACATTTATTACTAGGAAAAGGGATCTACAAGACTCTTACTATTTTTCTCAAAAGGCCAGGCACAGTGGCTCACACCCGTACTCCCGGCACGTTGGAAACCTGAAGCAGGAGAATCACTTACTGCCCGGGGTTCAAGAACAGCCCAAGCAACATAGCAAAACCCTGTCTCTACAAATATTTAAAAACTAACTGGCTCGGGAGTCTGAGTCAGGAGGATCCCTTGATCCCATGAGCAAGAGGTTGCTATGATTGCACCACTGCATTCCATCCTGGGTGACAGAGTGAGACTCCATCGATAAGCAAACAAACATTATTTTCTATAAGTGTGCAAGGTCATTAAAAAGAGATATCAATATCTAAAACATTCACTATTTCAGAGTCTTTGTTAAAACAATTTATTCTAACATAATTATAATAGAAAATCAGTGAGAAATTCTTAAAATAATTTTTCATCTTATAATTTTCCAAAATGAACACAACCTATTGTCATTTCTAAAACACAACCTATTGTCATTTCTAATTCTATTCATGTCTGTTAAAACAACTTAAAATGAAGATTGAAACTGAAGATTTTCATGCTTATAAGGCAGACTATAATCCAATGATGTAAGCATCCTCTCAAATAAATGATATAGAACATAATTTTAAGAGTTTTTAAGAATTTACAAAAATATGTTGCAAAATTACAAATCTTTGAGAGAATGTCACATCTATTTGTAACACTAAGAAATACATTACTATTATGTAATTTATCAATAGCATTTGCTGTGTAACAAACCACCCCAAAATTAGTGAGGTTAGACCATTAGTGGTTTTATGATTGTTTAGAAGTCTCTGATGAGCTTGACAGTTCATCTGATCTTGTCTGATGTCGCTCATGCATCTATGGTCAGCTGCAAAGTCAGCGGGAATCTGGCTGTTCTAGGATGACAACAGAGCCGGGATAACTCAGCTCTGCATCTCTTCTCCTCAGGTAGGTAGCACAGATGTATGCACAGGTCATAGAAGTTTCAAGAGAGAAAGTTGGAACACATGAGGCCTGTGGAGGGCTGTATTCAGAATTTGCACATTACTTCTCCATGTTCTATTGATCAAAGTAGCCACAAAGCAAGCCAGATTAACAGTGTACTACTGACATAGACTCCACCTCTTGACAGAAGGAATTGCAAACTTGCATTTGCAAAGGGAAATAGATACTAGGAGAAAAATAATTGCATCCATTTTGCAAACACTATCCCACAGACAGGTTTAACTAAATACATGCAAAAATCAGGATCATTTAATGTATCATGAATTAACCATAAACATTAGAAGGATCCGTGTTGACAAGTATTTACGGATGAAACTCATGACTTATTCTTCACTTAGATTCAAGTAAGTGACTACTCTGGTGATAGTTATTTTGCTAGGCAGAGTAACAAAGACCTCCCAAAGATATTTACATTCTAATCCCCAGAATATAGAAGTATGTTATCCAACAAGTCAAAAGGGACATTACAAATGTGATTAATAATCTTGAAATGCAAAGATTTTCATGAATTATCCCGGATAAAAACTGAGTCTTTATCAGAGGACCACAGGATGTCAGACTGAGAGAGCCAGAGGAGTTATGATGAAAGAAGCAAAGGCTAACGTGATGCAGGGCCATGACCCAGAAAATTCAGGCAACCCATAGGAACCGGAAAAGGCGAGGAAATGGATGTTCCCCAAGGGCTTTGGACACCTTGAGTTTAACCTGTGAAATTTATTTCTGAATTTGACTCTAAGATAATATATGTCTGCTATGTGTGCTGTTTTTTTTTTTTTTTTTTTTTTTTTTTGAGACGGAATCTCGCTCTGTCGCCCAGGCTGGAGTGCGGTGGTTCGATTTCGGCTCACTGCAAGCTCCGCCTCCTGGATTCACGCCATTCTCCTGCCTCAGCCTCCCGAGTAGCTGGGACTACAAGCACCAAGCATGGCTAATTTTTTATTTTTAGTAGAGACGGAGTTTCACTGTGTTAGCCAGGATGATCTCGATCTCCTGACCTCAAGTGATCCACCCACCTTGGCCTCCCAAAGTGCTGGGATTACAGGCGTGAGCCACCACGCCTGGCCTAAATGTGTGCTGTTTTAAGCCACAGTGTTAATGGCAATTTGTTATGGAAGCAATAGGAAACTAATACAGTTACATTATAGGTCTTTTAAACATTGTTAAAAAATGGTTGAGTAATACATGATTGTGGAGTTTTTCTCTGTTCTTCCCTGATGAGCATATTCCCATATTTCAAAGTCAGGTCTTTGATTTTTTTCTATTTGTAATTAGTAGTATGAATGCATATAATATTACATAATCAAGAAACTTCAGTAAATCATAATGTCTTAGTTTTAGCTCATCTGTGTTGATCTTCAGCACATAGTCACCTAAAGATTGAATTAATCAGGAGAAGTTCATTTGTTTGTTTTATTAAAAAAAAAGATATATTAGTCCTGGCACGGTGGCTCATGCCTGTAATCCCCGTGCTTTGGGAGGCTGAGGCGGGCGGATCATGAGGTCAGGAGATCGAGACCATCCTGGCTAACACGGTGAAACCCCCTGTCTACTAAAAATACAAAAAAATTAGCCAGACGTGGTGGCAGGCGCCTGTGGTCCCAGCTACTCAGGAGACTGAGGCGGAAGAATGGCATGAACCCGGGTGGTGGAGCTTGCAGTGAGCCGAGATTGCGCCACTGCACTCCAGCCTGGGCAACAGAGTGAGACTCCATCTCGAAAAAAAAGAAATATTAGAAAGGAACCTATGAACTCAAAAAGCACTTGGAATACACTTACTTCAATTCATATTTTCTGCTATTGGGTGATGTAGATTATGTGAAGAATGTATACAGTTTTTAAATAAAATGAACTTGACTCTGGTTGCCCAGGTCAGAATAGATGCAGTGTTGAAGTTAATTTGGAACAGAATAGGAAGGTGAAAGTTCATCATTCTTTGAAGCTCCCAGTTGCTGTCCATAGGGATTAGAGAATGAGGCCACTAAAAAGCCTCGGTAAAGAATCCTTTCAGTCTCCTGTATATTCTCACCATTAATAAGGGGGTTCACTTTTCAATTAATTAATTACTCTATTAATCTAATTATTCTATTCATGTCTTTTAGACTCCAAATGGTAAAACATCTGATTGTTACAGTAGATTACTTAATGACTTCCTGTGTTTTCAATGCACTCTTCTGATCTTTCCCCTAACCACACTCATTCATATCATCAGATTGAGTTTACCTAATTCTCAATAAATAGTTTCTATCATTTATTTAGGCCCCAGACTTTTGACAAAGACTATTCAAGCATGAGCTAAACTTTATAGAAAATAGGAACCACCATCACCATATACAAGTTATGCTTCCTTGCAATACATTGATTTAATCTATTGCATAATCGGAGGCATGGAGAAAACCATGAAGAGAAATGCTAAGGGACCATGAACCTACATGTGCATCAGTGATTAGATAGGGCATAAATAATTAAAGATGCTACAGTTTTCAGCATATGTGAGTTTCATTCACTCCACTAACCAGAGTCTCTGGTTATTCATTTAATGACCAATCTGTCCTCTACTTTTTAGTTCTGCATAATATCAGGCATTTAAAAGCATGGCTTACATTTTGACTTCTACTACAAAATCACTTCATTAGATGCTAGAATTTATCTTTGCTGCTTAAACCATGGCATGTGGGGACTTGGGGATTAATTTATCTCTAATCTCAGAGCAGCAAGCAGTACTTCTTTTCAGACAGTTACCTCTGTCAGTACATTCTGACTCCGCATTCCCCACCCTCCCCTCTCATCAGTGTTTCGGAGGTAATTGCTGTCAAGCATGATGTATTTCTGTAAAAGCATTTAACAGGACAGAAGTTATTAGAATCTTGAAAATGATTACTGAAAAAAACTCTCAAAAATATATAGAAAAATTAAAATGCAGATTAATATTAGTATAGAAAAAAATAAAAAATAAGGATTATTCCCATAGGAAGAGTTTCAGAGATCTTTGAAGAAATAAAATATTTCTCCTTTGCCTGAAAAAATGGCAAATAGTTTTTTATAGAGTTGAAATGTCCAGTTTAATAAAAGTGATCATTTTGGTTAGAAAATGTATTCTATAGAATAATGATTTTCTTTTCGGCGTAGCATACGAGAACTTAAAATTTGGTGACAAAGGGTCAGTTGGAAACCTTGGCTCGGGAACTTTCTCACTGTATAAACTCAAATGACTTATTTTAACTCATTAATCCTTAGTTTTCATATCTGTAAAATAAGGAGATTAATACACCACCTAATTTTTGTGAAGACAAATGATACAACACCTGAAGGAGAAGAGGCATTTAAGAGGCAGCACCTAATGAAATATAAAAAGTAGCACCAAGGTAGCACTACATGAATATTCCTTCTATTTTTGTTCCTCTGTTATCTCTGTAACCCACTATATGTCCTTGAGAGAAAATATTTAATCTCAGTGGACTTCTGTTTTCTCATCTATAAAAGAAGAGGCTAACACTCTATGGTTTCTAAAAGTGGAAAGAAGCTTTGGGCAAAGAAGATTTTATACATCTGACAACACTTTTGTCTTGCAGCCTGCAAAGGTCCCACTGAGAAGAGCCCTCACTGAATAATCAGTACAGCAAATGCTGAGGAAACTTTTTAACATGAGTTACAATCCCATTTTGAGATGATGAGACAAAGAGCTGCAGTTTGTTCAATTATAGTTTTCAAAGCTTTATTAAAACTATAGACAGAGAGAGGACCTCAAGAATACCATGAGGATGGGCCATAATGTTTTGTTTCATTTTATGCAGCTTTTTCTTTGTGGTATAATCTGTTTTTAAAAATAATGTTAATGTTCTTTTCACCCACTTATATGTTTGCTATTTTACTGCTTCCTGTCCAGTGTTTTATTTTAGTTGGAAAAAGAAATAGCTGGCAAAACTCCCAACTAAACATATTTGCATGGCCTTTAAGACTTTCAGAGGGAACTGCCATCTCTTCCCATTTGTTTGTGGTAGTGATATGTGCAGTCACAATATGACACTGTTAAAAAACATGGGACCAGTAACCATACAAGGATGTTAAGCAATATTGACTTGCCTTCCACTGGGAAAACTGCTGTCAGTTCATGGATTGGCATTCTTTGACATTTTACTCAGTAGACTAGTGAGGGCTTTTGCCCTTGTGTTGTAAGAATATTGATATTTGGTCTACTGCCCCTGTTAGGAGCCTGATTCTTTTACCCAGCCTATCTTTCTCAGATGTTTATTCAACATTTCTAGGTACTGGCTGAATTAATTTAACAAATACCATAAGTGACTATTTTTTTCCTTTCCCTGTCCTCCTATGACTGACTTTCACACTCTATCAGGTTCTTTTCAAGAATCTTCTCACAAGCAGAATAATTGTAGAAAATGCCTTCCTACATGAGCTTATCTGATGTTTTTTCATGGGTACAGATTTTTGGCAGGAATGCCACAGAAGTAATGATGTTTTGCCCTTCACAGTACATCATATCAGGAAATACCATAAATCAATGAGTCTGATTACTGGTAATACTGTGTGATCACTTAGGTAAGGTAATTTCTTTCAGGTTTATCCACAGTAAATGGAAGTTTATTCACCAGGAATGTTGGATGTCCTGTCTTAACTTCTTGCAGGAGGTTTGGTTTGCTGGTGGACTTTCCATGATTAGACTTAGAGACTGTCTTTGAAGTGTCATCTCCATGACTCTTGGTGGATCCAAAGGCCCCCAAATTTTCCCTATTTAGTCATCTTTCTAAAGGTAATATTTTCTTTATTTCTCCCTTTAGTTTATTCTGCTTGTGAGAAGATTCTTGAAAAGAACCTGATAGAGTATGAAAATCAGTCATAGGATGATAGGGAAGGGAAAAAATAGTCACTTGTGGTATTTGTTAAATTAATCCAGTGAATAGAAGTATTGAATAAACATATTTATCTTATTTATCTTTTAAAACATATTTATCTTTGGAAAGACTGAGAAATTACCATAGGTTGGAAAAAACTAAAGTGGCATGACAACTAAATGGAATGTGGACTCTTCCACCAAATCCTGGGCCAGAAAAGAGGACATCAATGGAAAAGGTGGTGAAAGTCAAATAAGGTTTAATTATTTCCTACTTTTAAAATTGTACTATGGTTAAATAAGATATTAAGATGAGGGAACATTTATTCCTTTTGCAGGGGAAATGATCCTCTGAAGACAAACTTCCTTAATTCCATGGGCTCCCCTGTCTGGTCTCCCTCACCCAAACGGGTCTCAGAGTTGATGTAGCAAATCTTTCTTTAGTGGAGTTGCCCCCTTTTTATTCCTCAGACTAAGTCCTTTCTCTGAACTTAGAAGTTTGTAATCTTTTGTCAACACTGAAATTCAAGATACTTAATGTAATGTGCAGGGCAGGTATTGACAGTTTGGAGTGGAGGTGACTGTAAACAACAGGTACAGCCATCCAGCCACCCTCTTCCTGGAGATCAAGCAACCTGCAGGCACCTAACTGTGCCCTTGTTTATGATACATAATACAGTGTATTATGTATTTCATAATACATGATACATTATACTCACTGTATTATGTATGGGAGACAAATGGTTAACACATTTTCCTACTTGAAAAGAGATTTCTTTATGTTTAATGTGTAGTGGTGAGTGAATGTAATAAGTTCCAAACACCTAAAACAAATTCAAGCTCCATTAATGTTTCTCATCTGCACCAACTACCAAATATGATGATTTATGGTACTTAATAGTGTACTAACTTATTTTATGCGAATGTAAGTCATTTATTGGATGCCATGAGACAAATTACTCTAAAGCATGGTAATGCAATGTAATGCATGCAGTGCTCTTTTCCCCCCATTTGTGGAACCCTGTCAGGAACATACATTTAAATTAATCAACATGTTCTGATTTCATTGTTGATTAGATGTCAGATTTCTTTGTTATTAATGATATAACAATATAAAAGTATTTCCATTTCTGATCATAATGATTTTATGACTAAAATCTAATCCCTTTTCCGTAACTTTTTCTTTTTACCTTGAAATATGTTCATTTGAAGTTCTCATAGAAAAGAAATTTCAAGTTATAAAAACAAGAAATAAAAACAAAAACCAGGAGCTCCACAGATAAATTTTCCTTCTCTTTAATATACATGCAATGTGTGCATGGAAGCACACACAGACACACATACACACGGCACATATATCATTTAAAATTTCACATTTAAACATAAAATCAAGAGGTTGCAGCTCATATGCACCAGTGTCTCTAAAAATATTTATTTATCCAGCACCAGCAATTTTGTTTTCACCAACATATGTTTCAGGTCTGCCCTTTAGTTTATAACTGTAGCCTTTTTTATAGTGCCCATAAATTTTTTAGTTTATCCTTGAATGCCTCTCCTCATGCTAACATTTGCCTGCCCTCAGGTGACTAGAGGAGGAGGCACTGTGCTACCGCTAATAGCTAGCAAGTGGTAATGACGGAACGCTGCGTATCTACCAGGTACTGAGCTGAAGGCCTCATGAGCATTGCCATCATTTAATAGTCACAGTCATCATAGAAGGCAAGATCTATAATTATTCCCATTTTACAGCTACAACATAGAGAAGTTAAATAATTTGCCCAAGAGTACACCATTGGTAAGTAATAGAGCAGGGATTGGAATTCAAGTTTATCTCAGTCCAGAAGCCACAATATTAAAATACTGCTCTCTAGATGATCCCTGAATTTATGATGTCTGTTTCAAACAGAATCTCACAGCTGTGTTTCTGATATGAATGGATCCTGGACAGTGCCAGAAATCAAAGCTATTCTTAAACATTGAGTGTCCCTCAAACTACCATATACCCTTATTCTATGATATACATGTTTTCATGTGTTAACATCTTTGAAATTCATATGCTTCTTATAGTCAGTGCCATTTTATAGTTTGTCAGGATTTTCTCCTTTTCTTACAGGTTCATAAAATAATTGTTTTACTTTTGATAAAATATGGCAAGAGAAATAAGTATTTTGAATAATAAAAGAAAGAATCATATAAGAAAAATTATTGAACATTCGCTGTATTTCAGGAATGTGCTAAACACTTTACTAACATTTTCTCTTTTAATTGTCATAACTAACCTGTGAGTTAAACTATGTTAACATCACCATACACAAATGAGAAAATGTAGGCTGAGTGAACTGTTTTTGTCTTAGGTCCCACGGTCAGTTGGTGGTTGAAAAAGAAATCTAATCCAGCCACGTGGAATCTAGAGGCCTTACTCTTGAAGTAGGCTAGTTTTTGTATTTTGCCTGTTTTGCTAACAGAGTTTAGAATAGCTAAATTGGTCTAGTCTAATAAACAAGTAACTTTATGCAGAATAATTTTTACGCTAACAAGAAGTTTATTTTTTCTTTAAAAATCCGTCTTTTTCTCTTTCTTTTCTTTCAAATATCTCTGAATGTGTTTCTTTGGGCTCAAGTTGCACCAAATGCATCCCTGCCTTCACCCCAATTCCTGAAAGAAAAAAAATTAAATGACATGCTTTCTTTCCATATCAAATCAACCACTGTTGACACCTTTAACTCACTTGGGTATATACCAAAAGGAGTGATTGCTGAATTGTATGGTAAGAGTATGTTTAGTTTGTAAGAAATTGCCAAACTGTTGTTCAAAGTCGTTGTACTCTTATTCATTCCCCCTAGTAACAAATGAGAGTTCCTATGGCTTCATATCTTTGCTATCATTTGGTGTTCTCAGTATTTCAAATTCCATTTCAAATGATTATTTCAGCGTGGATGACTTCTATCTCATCTACATGGCAACCATTTGTTCCACTGCTGGGAACATCCCTAGTTTATATACATTGCTCCATCATAATTATTAAAAATACCCCTTTCATTCTCAAAAGTGTCTCTGGGTGATAAATTATTTCATCACCCTGCTTGAATATCCACCTGAATTATAAAGGAGAAATCACATCTCATTTTTTTCTTTCCCTTCTGGTTTTTAACAGAATGCTGAGCATAGGGTATATAATCATTCAGTACTTTGGGAATGGATGAATGGAAAACACTTGTTGAAATGAACTGGCTCCTTTCAGTGTCTACTCTTAGGTTATATGCATTAGTATTGCATCATTTGTGCTGGGCTTCAAGCACAAATCTCCTGAGAGCTGTACTCCTGCTCATCTGACAGCAGGTCTTTGATAACTTGATGTTGATCATCCCTTGCATATGGTCAGTGCAGGCTGAGTGATCTTTTCAGAGGCTACGTGCCAGCTTCTCTGACTTGCACACCTGTCTTACCATTCTATATGCCTTACAGATGACATGGGTGAAAATGTGCAAGAAACAGATATGAAGGAATTAATGCTCCTTTCATTGACCTTTTTTGAAAGTCTGAGACTGGATGCTATTTTGGTAACAAGCTATGTCTGTCAGCCTTCCAAAGGACAAACTGTCTTCTTGATTCCAGTTTCCTTAGTGCATTCTTAGACTGTGGCTTGAATATGCAGCTAGCTCCAGAAGCACCTTTCCTCCCGTGTTACATAGACCCTCCCAGTAGAATCTACCTCATGAACTGCACATCTACACTCAGGCCACAAGCCACTGTCCTCTCAAGAAGCTCCTCTGTAATGTGCTCAGATTTGTTGTTGTTTGATCTGTTTGTCCTTCTGTAGAAAATGATACATAATAATCAATGATAGCCCATTTCTTTTTAAATTATGAAGTGTTTCAGCCATAAATATAAAACATGCATCTTTTTTTGCAGCAGTGCTCAAAGGTGCAACAATGAGCATATAGTGACTCTCTGGTATTGAGGTCCTTTATGTACGAACCACTTATGAATTTAAAAGATTATTTTTTGGGCTGGCAAAATAGCTTGTGCTAATGTCCAGATTCTTCTTTTGCATAATATTTGACCCACATAAAATAAGAGATAATAAACTCAGCAGATGCAGAATTCAGAATAAATAATATACACTGCTGCACACGCATACATATATACACACAACATTAAAATTAAGCAAGCTAGAAATCTAGTTATTTTCTTTCTTCTTTTCTTTCCTTACTTTTTGTTTTAAAGAAAGGTAACCAGGGGTATATAGCATATTGCAGATTTTACTGAGTGTATAGCATATTGCAGATTTTACTGAGTGTATAGCATATTGCAGATTTTACTTAGTGTAATGATTTCTAGTACTCAGAGTGAAACTTTCATAGATATACTTATGCTGAATTATCCTATCTTCTTTATTGTTCTTCATCACTGGATAAAAACAAGGTTTGAGTCTCAAGGGTATTCAGCATCTGAGTTCCTTTGCTACTACAATAAAATAAATGTGTAAGTGGCATATTCCTATCATCTCAAAGAGACTGAGACATAAAGGAAGAATGAACTGCTAAGAAGCACAAATCCTCTTTTCTTGTGATGCTATTAATAATAACTTAGGAATGGTAGCTAGAGTATAGATGCTGTATAAACAAAAATAAATCTGTACTAAATAGCTTTCCATGTTTGCACGGTAAAAGTAACTGTAAAGTTACAATGAGTTTACCATAAAGATTGCCGTAGCAATGTGTTTTGCCTCGAGTTCTTGCTGAAATTATTTGTTATATTGCTCAAAAGAGCCTGAATAGAATATATCTAATGAGCTATTTTCCATTAATTATTCTCTACTTAGAAATTCAAAACTACAAATTCTTCCAAAAATTATTCCAATTTCAATATGGACATACTAGTAAGTCCTAAAAGTATGAAATGATACTTTCAACAAGCAAATTTATTTCCAAAATAGATAGTCAATAAAAACAAGAGACTATCCAGTTTCCATAAAGGTATGACTATTAAAGTGACTGAAGTACAAAGATAAGAATCTTAAAGAAGAGAACTGCCTTCATATATGATAAAATCAACTCCCTCCAAAGTGTGGAAACCATGTTACATCCCAGACAGATGGTAGCCAAACCTCGCCTTACATACTTGCAGTTTCAAGGAGTTCATACTTTGGCAAAGCAGTTTTTTTTTCTACTGTCAGATTGCTCTCTTTCACTGAAGGTTAATTTTCATGTTGAATAAAATGTGTCTCCTGGGAATATCTACATTTCCAGTAAAGTTTTGGCCTTTAAAGCAACACAGAATATCTTCCATTTGTCACTGTGGATAATGACAGGCTATGTCTAACCTTGAGGACTCAGACACAGCTTAGCAGTAGGAGGTGAGGTTGGAATACTCCTGAGTGATTTAAGAAGAGTCAGGGCCAAGCTTATGTGTGACAAGGGCAGGATATGGCTCAGCAGGTTCAGAGTAAGCAAAGACAGATATGCCCTGAGAAAAAAATGTTGGACATTAATTAAGGAGTCTGAACTGGGTAGGTCAGCGGATATAGTTGAGTATCTTCCTTTGGAGATGTTTCAGAAATCTTTGTTTGTGTGTGGGCTTATCAGGAATACATTAGTAGATCCACTTGGGAGTTCCTGCAACTATAACAGAGACAGAAAACATTGGTTTTCTTCCAAGTGTTGAAAGAAATACTTGGGTTAGGAAGTCTGAGGATTTAACAAGTGTGGGTTCCATCAGGCATGCTTTGCTCTCTTTCTTGAGTGCAGTTTTCAGAATTGTTAGCACTCTGTAGTACTGAGATGTATCCCTTTTGAGGTTTTGCCTTTTCTGGTTAGGCTTCAAACCAAGGACGAGGATTGGCTTTATTTGTATAAACTGATAACAAGTGTATCATTTTTTTTTTCTTTTCTTACTACTAATTTTTTGAACTTTTTTCTTCAATTATAACTTATCACAAATATATGTATATTCGTTTTTTTTGAACTGATAATTATACTTGCAGAGTCTCTTCCTCCCATTACAATGATCTCTTCTGTCATTACAAACAGGTTAAAGACTATGACAGAATGAGAAGAGGCTTCTTAAGGTCTTCTGCATCCTAGAACCATATTTTATAGGATGGCAAATAACAGAAAATACCTTATAACAGAACATACCTTTTCCTCCAAACTGTCTCTCAGCACCTAGCTCTATGACATGTTGAGTCTCATAGCCCTCTTTATCTTAATTGTGATTTATGATGCCAAGTTTAAGAGTAATGGTAGAATAAGAACGCTGTTAAATTTAAATGAACCATTTAAATTCAGAAATTATTAAGGTTTCCATAGAACTACCATTTAAATGTTAATTTTTTTAATGCAAAAGCAAGAAAAGAGTTTGTATTTTGTCTCTTAACCAGAAAATGAATCCTTTTTATTATTAAGAATTGGTACAGTTTTCAGAGGGTAAGCTTTTTTCTCCTCTTTCTTACCTCCAAATACCTTGTGGTAGCCCTGCCCTACCAACATGTGTTTTTCTCTGTGTTAAAAGTATTTCAGGCTATGCATTCACAAATAATAGGTAGTAGCTATATTTATCAAAAATCATGTCAACTATGCAGTTAGGCAGTTGTCAGCCTACAATCAGTATTGTTCAGTGAAACATCTTAGGGAGGTCTAATATTAGTCATTTAGCGCTTAGTATAAAAGGCATATAAAGTTTTCATTGAGCCATTTAATTCAGTTTCTAAGTTTGCGTTTCACATTGTCAGATCATAAATTCTTCAAGCCCCTGTAATTACTGAATGACTGATGCATTCAGAGTTATTATATTTCTAGTTGCTAGGTATGTTCCAGGAATTGTGATAAAAAATGACACTAGGTTGTATTGCTTTTTAGTTTATAGCATAATTTTAATTTACCATCTATTGTGATATAATAGTTGCTTCAAACAGCATAATCAGCTCAACTCACTTGCTGCAAATGGCTGGCTTTAAATAAATGCATATTCCAATGTTCATACTGAAAATATTTGTGTGTGTATATATTTCTCTCCTCCAATTCTTCTTATGGGGAAAGACTATATCACAATTTATCTTAGTGTTCCCACTCCTAATCAGGGTGATAAGCACAGGGGCAAGGGTGCAATGAATGTTTGTTCAATAAATAAATCCGTTTTTGGCAGAGTGTGGTGGCTTACCCCTCTAATCCCAACCTAAGCACTTCGGGAGGCCTAGGCAGGAAGATCACTTGAGGCCAGGAGTTCTAGTCCAACTTGGGCAAAAGAGGAAGACTCCATCTCTACAAAATAAAAATTAAAAAACTTAGCCAGTCATAGTAGGGTGTGCTTGTATTCCCATCTACTTGAGAGGCTGAGGCTGGAAGATTGCTTGAGCCCAGGAGTTTGAGGCTATAGTAAGCTACAGTGGTGCTACTGTACTACAGCCTCAGTGAGTGAGACCCTATCTCAAAAAGAAAAAAATCAGTTTTGTAGCAACCCTGTACCTTTGAGTGAGACCCTATCTCAAAAAGAAAAAAATCAGTTGTGTAGCAACCCTGTACCTTTGACAATCACAAATATAGGATTTAAAAGAGTCTTGCTTGAGGTTATTTGGTTTTCTATACTATTCTTTCTTATCCTACTATGTTTGGAATTATATATTTACTCATTTCATGTTGAAACAACTCCTCTCACATTTCTTTTAAAAATGTTTTCCTGTCCTACCTACCCTCCTTCATTATTGTACCAACTGTAAACAATCTATCATTATTGAAATATGACCAAAACAATATTCTATACCTCCATTTCCACCTAAAATATAGAGAGCTACTGGTCTTGATTTAAAATAGTGACCGTTACAATTTCTGGCCACCTATCATTTCACTGCTGCCATTAAAAAGAATCCTTGGTAACTCATGTTTAATTTATTGTGTCATTCAAAAGAAACAAGAGGTCATCCTCAATAATCTCTGCTTTTATAACAAATATCCAGATCAAACTGCTTTACATAACCAAATCTGCTTAGTGGTTATTCTTTATCTCCCAGATTGACATTAACACTAGTGTCCTGTCTGACAGATTTGAGTCACATTTTCAGGTGGCATCACTTTCTGTTCATGCTTGGTGCAGAATTGTTCCCTGACATGAGTGTTCTTGAATGATTACTTCCTGACAAAGAAATACAATTTCATTGTTTGAGAACTTACACAGTGAACAGACTAGAGAGCAGAGGAAATATCAGTCCCGAACAATGTTTTTCATCCTTAGAATGCAGCCCCAGAATCTATAAATGTATTCTGTCCACTGACCCAGCAGGCACAGTGCATCAGTCATAATACAGTCAGCAATAGCTCAAGACCCTGAGAACTTTGCTTGTTTTAAATAGTCAACTCTCAATTATTCCTGAGAATGGGAGACAAAGATGAGCATGGCTCATTGAGCTGAGAATATACTTTTAAAACACTCACGCTCAACATTAGTTTGAAATGCTTTCCTATACAGTATTATTTTTCTGGGACTATTTTCAAGTAGGAAAACTAGCTAGTATTTTAGTTTTTGTCTGTGTTCCCATTTTCTGGTATAGATTTTCATTCTAGGGCTTACAATTAACAGTTAAAGAAATGGACAAATTCAAAACACCAGGGAAAGAGAATGGGAACGGAAGAGTAAGATGAGCACCTCCTTAGGTGTATTAGACCAACTTAAATGATGATAATCATTTCCTATTGCTGCTATAACAAAATAAATCAAACCTAGCAGCTTAAACAATACAAACTGATTATCTTACGCTTCCTGGAGGTCTAAAGTCCTACATGAATCTCACTGGATTAAAATCAAAGTGTTGGCAAGTCTGCATTCTTTTCTGGAGACTCTAAGGCTCTAAGACTGTTAAAATTCTCTAAGGGAGATTTGTTTTCTTAATGTTTACCAACCTTTAGAGGCCACCTAAATTCTCTGGCCCACAGCCCCCTTATTCCATCTTCAAAGTCAGCAATAATGTGTTGAGTTCTCACATAACATTATTCTGACCTCCGCTTCTATTTCCTTCTTCCGTTTTTAGTATCTTTTTTTATTACAGTGAGACAACCAAGGTCATCTCAGCTAAACCCTTTATTGTAGAGTCATCTGATTAGCAACCTTAATTCCATCTCTAACCTTGATTTCCCTTTGCCATGTGTGGCCACATATTCATAAGTTCCAAGGAATAGGACATGGGCATCCTTGGTGGGGATGTGTGTTGGGGGATGGAGACTCATACTGCCTACCACAATAATGCAACAAAGATTATGTTTCAAAGCCATGAATATGCTTTTATTTTTTCCCATATGTTATCTTTTATCTAGTTGACCCGTAGCATTCATCTAGCTGGAGGGGAAATTGGAAAGATTAAAGAACGTTAAAGAAAGGCTAAACAATATCCAGCTTCTAACATTCAAAAAATGGAACTGTTGAAAGTATTTAATTTTTTTTTCTCTCTGCCTTCAGTAGATCAATGTCCAAGGTTAGAAGAACCAGCTAAAAGAGTTCTGTCATTTTACAGACAAGATAATCCTTTTGCCTATGGCAGAAAAGCCATGAGGTTTGTTGCTGTAGGGCAGATTATGTAAAATGAGTGTAGTTAAAGATAATGTGGCCATTCCCAAGACCAAGGTGAGGTTGGGAAGAAGAGAGGAAAAGACAGAATGCAAAGCTGTGGAGAGAAGGTGGCATAGAACTGACATATGGGTTTATGGGGAGCCACAGTCAGGTGTTGTAAGCCAGTGAGCACCACTGAGCTCTGAAAAAGCTTAGAGAGGGCCAAGAATTTGGGTTATACTACGTAAGGAGGTCGCAATATTAGACTTTTAACACTTAGTATAAAAGGCTTATAAAGTTTTCATTGAACTGTTTAATTCAGCTTCCAAGTTTGCATTAACTTTTTCACTTTACAAATTCTTCATGCCTCCTTAAATTACTGATGGCTGATGATGCATTCCAGGAGATTATATATCCAGTTGCTAGATGCATTCTGGGCACTGTGATCAAAGAGGACATCAGATTTATATTGCTTTTTAGTTTATAGCGCAATTTTAATGTACTATCTTAATCTCTTAATTTCTTATCTTTTGTGATTTAATCAATGTTTCAAGCAGCATAATCAGCCCAAATCACTTGCTGCAACTGGCTATCTTTAAATAAATGCATATTCCAATGTTCATACTGAAAATATTTGTATGTATGTCTGATTCCCCTCCAATACTCTCATGAGGAAAGACTGAAAACTCACCTTGGTGTCCCATTGCCTATCACGGTGATAGGCACAGGAAGACTGTGCTTTGGACTGTCAGCATGTAGCAGAGGACTCCAGGGGGAATAATTCTTGGGATACTTCATTATCTTACTACAGTTCCTTAGAATTGCCACCATTTGGTATAACAAAGAATGAATAAAGTTGCCTCACTTCTCAAACACTGGAAATCACCATAAAATCTTTGTAAATACTTTCTATCGCTGATACTCAAAGATTGACTCCCAACCTGCAGCCTCAGCCTCACCTATGATTTTTTTATAAATACACATTTGGGGCTTCCATCAAGACCCACTGAATTGGGAACTCTGGGGAGAGGTGAGCAATCTGTGTTTGAACAAGCCCTCCAGATGATTCTAATGCATATTGAGCACCACTGATCTTTAGTAATCCTAAACTTAGACCAGATATGTTTTCCACTTGAACATATCTCCTTGAGAAATGAGACCTATGGTCCTTAATAATATAGTATCTTGGAGATCCTTCCCTATTTATCTACTGTCCTAAAAATCTCCACCTTCAGTCACATTGATAAGAATTCTGAAAAGCAAAGATTTCAGGGATTTAAATTTGTCCTTCCAGGATACCTCTGAAGAACTCTAGTAGAAAACCTTGATTAGCCTCTACTTGTTTCTCCTTTTAGGTTGACAGATGGCTGTACCAAAAGTTGTAGTATTGTGAGTGGATCTTTACAGTGGTATATTATAGTATTTATTGGATTATAGTGATTATAATATTGTTGTAGTATTATTGGGGAGTATTTGTGGCTACTATTTCTTAAAGGGCCAGTACTTTTTTTGTTTTTCCTTATTTATTACATATTTGATAGTATTTTATCAAAACTTACCTTCAAAACTCTGTTTTGTTCTTTAATTTCTTACACTGTTCTTGCTACTTTCTGGGAAAGATATGAATTGGATATACTTAGAGATGTGCTGTTTGTTTCCTCTGCTCTTTTTACTTTTGGCTTCATAAGATGACTTCATCAGTTATTTAAGAAATCTGCATTCACGCTTTTGACAGGAATAAATGATTCTCAGTCCTGGCACAGGAATGCTTAGAAATATATGCAGATATCTCATCTTCACCTAAGATCAGATTAAATCGGAATAGAGGTTGGGATACAGAGTTATTGTAATTTAACAGTTTCTAAATGACAATGTATATCTAGGATTCAGAATTACTGATCTAGATCATCCATCAGCTCCAGATTCTTTAGAATATGGTTTCGAAGCTCTTGCCCCATTCTTTAATATGTTGCCAATGAAAATGTTCTATATCTGGGTGAGACATTGGCAGTATGAGTGACATCTAGATTATGTTTAACATAAGGCACCTCCATTTATTTTTAATGTGATGCATTAAAAATATACCCCATGTTTTCTCATGGGATAAATGTCAGAAGTCACCGTCATCCAGCTGCAACATCCAACATATGATTTACCACCAGACTTGAAGCTGATTAGCTGGCCCAGATTCCCCTCCTCCCTGACTGCTAATGGGCAACCCTTCGGAAACAGTGTATTGATGACAAAGGAACATTTTCTTCTTGATTGTTGTTGATAGTATCCTATTATATCTACCAGTGAGAATGGAAGTCAGTAGACTCATGGAAGACTCAAAATAGGTGCTCAATGAATTGTTGAATATGCCTCTATTGAAATATGAGATCTAGAAACTTGATTGTATGACAGTAATTTTGCATGCATTGTTCTATGGTTTGGATTGATCAGTTTTGAATTTGAAATATAAAAATAAATTTCCTGGTGGATGCTAATATAATTATCTGATTATTCTGGTAATTCATTTTAACTTCTAAATGTCAGTTTCCGTATCTCTAAAATGAGGAACCCAAATAATTGCAGTTGAAATTCTGCTTTTTCTCTACTATTATTATTCTTTTCTTCCACTCTAGACTTTATAAACAGAGTTGTATTATGTCAGAACATTTTACCACTGAAAAAAAGAGGTAAATTTGAATGAATTGTGTGTTTTGAGAGTAGTTAGCTGTGTTACTTTGTTATCTGTTGCCTATGCTCTTAGACCTCAATTTCCTTAGTTTTTATGTACAAATAGATTGCTAATTCCAGAATCCCAAGTGGGTTTTGGGCATTAGGACACAGCCAGAATCAGATACAATGCAATAATTCTTTGTCAGGGAGAAAAAGGCAAATAGCAGGACATGTCATGAGCTCAATTAAGAGATCTAAAATTCAGAAACTAGCTGGAGACTGAAAAGAAGATTTTGGAACAAAGAGAGAAATAAGATTAGTGTAGGTCAATAAGATTATATTATAATATGAACACTAAACAAAGGCCTCCATACTTGCAATTATAATGCAGTGAGACCTGGAAACAGATATGAATGTTTAAGATTTTGCTCCAGATGTGCCTCTTATTCTGAAGTGGTTAATTTGCATACAGTGAGGTGTACACATTTCATGTGTGCAGCTCAGTTGGATTTTACATATTTATATGTCAATTGACACATCCGAGCATCTCTTAGAGAAAATTTTGTCTCAAGCCTTCCCTCAAGCTCCTTTCAGTCAATAGCACCTTACCGATAGGTAACAACTAGTATTCTACCATAATAGATTAGATTTCCAGCACCACTTTTAAACTTTATTTGAGTCATACAGTATATTAAATATATTCTTTTGTGTCTGTGTTTTCACTTAACATATTTAGGGGGGGCTTTTCCGTGTTGCTGTGTATAAAAGTAGTTTGTATGCTTTTGTTGCTGAGTAGTTTGCCATTGTATAAGTATATAATAATTTGCTTAACCATTCTTTTGTGGGTGTATATTTGAGTTGTTTTCCTTGTTTTACTACTTTATTCAATTCTTGAATGAAACTGCTATAAATATTTTTACACATGAACTTTGGTGGACATATGCATTATTTCTCTTGGATAGAAGTATAATTACTGACACAATTCTTTGCTTATGTTTAGCTTTAACTGATCAATACAAGTAGCTCTCCAAAGCGATTGAACTAATGTACATTTCCATCATCAGTGGGTGAAAGTCTAGTTAATATCTCTGATATTATTTATATTTGTATTTTTAATTTTAGCCATCCTAGTGGATGTGTAATATTCTTATTTTGGTTTTAACTTCATTTCCATAGCAACTAATGATGTTGACCACTTTGTCAATGTTTACTACACATATGGATATCTTCTTTTATGTATCACTTGTTCAAATCTTTTGTCCATCATTTTAAATTGGTTTTTGTAGTTTTCTGCATTTGTAGGGTATATAGATGCTAGATATGAGTCATTTCCCAGATTATCATATTCCTGTCTGTGGCTCAAATGTATGTACACTCTCTCTTTATTTTTTTTTTTAAATTGAGACAGTGTCTTGCTCTGTCTCCCAAACTGGAGTGCAGTGGCTCAATCACAGCTCACTGCAGCCTCAACCTCCAGGGCTCAAGCAGTCATCCCCTTAAAGTCCCCCAAGTAGCTGGGGCTACAGATGCAAGCCACCACACCGAGTTATTTGTTTATTTTGTAAAGATGAGATCTTACTATGTTGCTCAGGCTGGTCGTGAAATCCCGGGCTCAAGCAATCCTCCCACCTCGGCTGAACAAAAGTGCTTGGATTATAGGTATGAGCCATTAAGTCCAGCCCATATGACTCTTAATATATTTTTTGCTCATCAGAAGTGTTTTGTTTTAATAAGTCCAATTTATAAATGTTACTATAATGTTCTGTGTAAGAAATAGTTGCTTAGTCCAGTGCTATAATAATATTTCTTTGTTTTCTTTTAGGATCTTTACTATTTTTCACATTTAGTTCTGGTAATTCAGTTTAAACTTTTTTGTGTGTCTGGTGTAAAGTAGGGATCCAGACTTTGTTTCCATATGTATAGTATCTATTTGCTGCAACATCACTGCTTGAAAAGACCAACCATAGCCCCTGACATACACTGCATTGCCATGACATGTTTGACAAAAATAAGTTTACCTGTGTATCTGGATCAATTTTTGAACCAATTATTCTATTTATTTGGTCTATTTGTCCATTTGTACACCAATATCACACTATCTTCATTATTGTAGCTTTGTAATAAATATTAAAATCTGGTAAACTTCCTCAACCCTAGCTCTTCTTCAGGATTATCTTGGTTATATTTATTCCTTCCTGTTTGCATTTAACTTTATAGAATTATTTTGTTCATCTACACACACACACACACACACACACACACAAACATGTACCTTCTAGAATTTTAATTGGAATGAAATGAACATATGTCAATTTAAGGGTAATTTAATCTCAAAATATTAAATCTTTTAATTCTTTAACATAAAATGTCTCTAGTTATTTAGATCTTTCAAGGTTTTCCTAATACTATTTTATATTTTCTAATGTAGAAATCTAATATATAATTTATTCTCTGATTTTGCTGTTTCTTGTTGTGACTATTCCAGTGTTGTTTTGAAGATGTAAGCCCATTTGTTAAAAATGGGAGGACTTACATTAAAAAAAATCACAAACAAAACGCAGGTTAATTGTGGGAGATTTGAGAATTACAGGATTGTGAGGATAGACCTTAAAATGACTTCCAATATTTCCCACCTTCTGGTATTCAAGTCATTGAGTAAGGGCCTGCTTCTAACTAATAGAATATGGTAAAAGTGAACGATGCCATTCTGTTGCTCATGTTACATTGCATAAAAGTCCATTTTGTTTAGGAAAAATCAACGGCAAAAACAACAACAACAACAACAACTAGGGTCTCTCTCTCTTGCTTGCTTGAAGAAGCAAGCTACATAATTATGTTGCCACATTGGAGAAGCCCATGTAGCAAGGAACTGAAGGGAGCAGCTTCAAAGCGCTGAGGATGACCTCCAACAATAAACTGAAACCTTCAATCCTTCAGCTGCAAGAAAAGGAATCCCGCCAACAACCTAAGGGGACTTTGGACATTGCTCTTTTCTCCAGCTGAGCCTCTGATAAGAATATACTCATAGCTGACACCCCCAAGTGCAGCCTCCTGAGACCCTGGAGCAGAGAACCTGGTTAAGCTATGCCCAGACTTCTGACCTATAGAAACTGTGAGGTAATAAATGTGTGTTGCTTTAAGCTGCTAATTTTGTGGTAATTTGTTAGCTATGAATATAAAATGTGCACAAGGAACATACAAATAAAACATAAATATTAATTTAGTCCTCTATAAGATCCTCTAGCTTTGCCACCTATGGACACACCTCTGCCACTTTCCTCTCAAAAATGTACAATCAGACCAGGTGTGGTGGCTCACGCCTGTAATCCCAACTCCTTGGGAGGCTGATGTGGGTGAATCATATGAGGTCAGGAGTTTGAGACCAGCCTGGCCAGGATGGTAAAATACTGTCTCTACTAAAAAATACCAAAAAAAAAAACTTAACCAGGTGTGGTGGCACACACCCGTAGTCTCAGCTAGTCGGGAGGCTATGTGAGGAGAATCACTTGAACCTGGGAGGTGGAGCTTGCAGTGAGCTGAGATCGTGCCAGTGCACTCCAGTCTGGGTGACAGAAGGAGGAGACTCTGTCTCAAAAAAAAAGAAAAGAAAAGTACAATGTGTGTGTAGGTGCTTTAATGGTCAGCATTTATTAAATACTTTCAGAGGGGTTCTATTATAATTGGGTGCATTGGTGATCCTGAAACTGTGATTGTACTAATGAAGTTTTTGAAATTTATTATGGTATGTTAAGAAATGTCTAATAGATGGTAGCAGCAACTATTCCATATAGGGAACAAGTCTGTGATGTGGGAAAATGATGAATACTTAATGTTATAAAATGCAATATTTAAAACCATATCTAAAATATATTTTTGACCATATAAAAGAGACAAATAGGCCAGTAGATAAATATGAGATAGAAGTACAGATAGCTAGAAAGAGGGATGGACTTGAAAAAGTATTCTTAAATGTTAATAATTTTTATTTCTAAATGTTGAATATTAGAATATTTTAACTATTTCTATATATTATTCCTTAATGATGATTTTTTTCAGAATTTTCTACATATGTTTCTTCTATCCAACTATAAAATATTTGAAAAACAAATGATCAACAGAACAACAATTCTATAAAAAGAAGAAATATTGAAAATGTGCTAAATTACTTGAAGACGAGTTATGTATCTTACTATGAGCAGAGAATTCTAACAAATATTTTCACAGTTTCATACAAAGCTTTAATAGAAGATACTTATTATATGGCACAAGCCAATTGATAAAGTTACAATGAAGAAACAGCAATAAAACATATTTATCTGGTTCTGCTTTCCATCTTCTCTGTGAAAATTCTAACCTCTCAAGTTCCTTCCTGTTATTCTGCCATTTTCCAGAATAATTTGTTCATTCTACTCAAAAGTCAGTAAGCACTACCATCCTAAACTTTCTGTATCTATGTCAGTACATGAAGTGACCAATATGCCCACAAAACTGTCACAAGCACCTATGCCCTGGCAAAGTTTCTAATGTTGCCATAGGCCCATGGAGACATGAGAGCCCCAAAACCTCGCCACATCCCTCTGTTCTACATGTAACTACCGTGACTCAGTTCAGTCTTCAAAAAACATTGACCCTGTGGGCATTTCGCAATCTTAGAACAAGTTTAGCCTTGTGGTCAAGCAAAGACATCATAATAATATTGTCCTAATTTTGTATAGCCCACATGCTTTCATAGGTATTACTTCTCTCTACTTTTATTAAAAACTTCAATAGGCCCCAAAATACATTGCCTAATGTTGTTTGTTCCATGTCATATATAAGCAGAATGAGGTCATTTGTAACTGTGGGCAGTCCATGCACACAAATGTTAGTAGCAGTGACAGAACTCAAATTAGCCACCAAGTCCAAGACTGTACATTATGCTCCTTCCATAAAAATGTTGTGCAATCAAACCACAGCATCGGATTTTATGTATTATTTAAATACCATTGTTATTATCCATATTTCATTAGTTTGTACTGATAAACAATTACCAAGATTAGGCAGAAAATGTTAAAATTGTTGCTTTTAAAATACGATATTTTCATCAAAAAGTTCTGTTTTTCACATACTTGTATTAGAAAAGAAATATCAATGTGAGGTTTTTTTTTTTTTAAAAAAAATGAAAGCCTTGAAGAGAGACTGTTTTGAATTTTAAACTCTACAGCACCAACCGAATTGCTGGCATAAGTGTTAAAAATAATTAACATCAAAATATTATCAATTAAACTGAAATTCTCAAACAGCATCTCTTGTTGTTAGTAATGAAAACATCAAAATATACATGAATTATCAGGAGTTATATTCTAGGAAAGATGAATAAAATTAAATCCTGCTTTAATTAAATATGAATTTAATACCATTAAATACAAACAAATGCCTATGAGGTAGGACAATTAATACCTCCATTGAAATATTTCTATGAGAAACTTTGTTTCTTTTGTTATTCACAATAAAAGCATTTTCTCTTTAGGATTCACGTCAGAAAAGTAAGAAAAAGGTACTGACAATAGATCGTTATCATATGCCTAATATTGTAATAGATATACTTGTACTAATTTCTCTTCATTTATTTTAAAGCAAAAAAAGATAATATATAATCCATTTTTAATTTTAAATATAATTCTCAACATAAACATTTACAAAATAGCCAAAGCATTGAAAGGTGAAACACTTTTGGGGGATATTCATGAAATGACTGTGCTCTCTCTTTGCTCTCTCCATGTTGTGAGCAGAGGATTCTTTTGTCTCCACTTTAAAATATCATTCCTTCATAAGATCCAGCAAGGTATGAAAGTAGTTGGCATTTAGAGGTTTTGTTCATCATATCACCGCTTGTCTTCATATACATTTGACTTCATGTGGCAAACAATGCCTTTCTACTTCACTTCATGTGAGTGTGCATGGAATGCCACTCCACCTCTGCAGAGGGACATGGGACTGAAGTCTGGGCAAAAAGAGTATGATTGTCTCACATCACACTGACTGGCCAGTGGTGGGCATATGATTGGCCTTAGCCAGGCCAATAAGAATGATATATGCCCTGTATGGAAGCAATTCAAATTAAAATTTTTGAAAATGTTTCATTGAGTCTCTTCCTTTTCACTTTTTCACCAGTTGTTCCCCCAAGAGAAGAGCTGGATCATAGATGTAATTTTTAGCCTAGACTTTTTTGTCAAGATGATTTTCCTCTAGAGTACAGACTGCTGTAACATAGTGGGTTTGATTTCATGTCCACTTCAATTATTTCTACTTCAAAAATACTCCTTAGCAGGCATCCTCACACATACATATCCTGATGTGTATAATTGAGCAAAATAGCAAATAATGAAAAGTGAAATATGGATGGTGGCAGCCTTTCCTCTTTGACCCTCTGAATTGTTTTCCAACAGAAAAGTGAATAATTGGTACAATGAAGGATAGCCTGAAACTTACTAACTTTCTAAGCCAGACGTTTATCCTTGATTTTCTTTACAAGGTTTTTCCAGTTCATTGAATGTAATCTGTTTGTATTTTTTCTTCAAATTAATGTATACTGTTAATGATTATTTAAAACACATGTATTTTTAAAAAACTGTCATTACTCCTTTCATTTTTCCTTAAGAGAAAAGCAATTATGGTTTGTTATGTATTTGGTCATATCTCCAAAGCAAATCATTCTGCCTCCTGTTCATAAGTTGCCTCATAGAAATTAATTTGTGATGAACACCTGGGAATCTAAAAATATGTGCTTCGTGTCTTAGCCAGTGATAACAGCTGCCAATACCATAGCCATTGTGAAATCTGGGATAGTTACTATGTTACATTTCTTCTCAGAAATAGATCCCTCTTGGGAGAAATACTGGAAGTTAATATTCATGTCATAGGAGATCAGAGCCCAAGAGGTGCCTTTAATAATCAATTGCAAGTTATAAGATCAAAACTCAATCTAACTTAAGAAAAACAGAATACATGTGTTCATGTAACTGGGATCAATAATAATATTAACATTTAGGTATATAATTCAGTATATGCTAGGCATGTTTCTAAGTGCTTTTTATGTTTTTAACTCATTTTATCTTCACAAAATCCCTATGATCTAGGTGTTATTACTAAAATCATCATTATTCCATTTTTAGTGTTGAAGAAATCAAACCATAAAGACATTAAGCAAAATAAATGGGGCCACATCTATTGACAGAGCTGGGGTTTGATTGCAGATTGGCTATAGAGATCATGTACTGAATCTTCAGGCTAAAGATCAAATGCGGCTGGTTCCTGAGGTATCTTCCAGAAAGCCCTGTGGGAAGTACAACCAAAATATTGACAGCAGGATTCTTTTGGTTCATCTTGTCAACTCTGCTTGTTTGCTTCTCTTGGTTTGTTGATCACATTCTCTCCTCCTTACCAGGCCTTTCAGTCTAGCTCAGAACCCATCCTCCATTAGGCTCTACCTCAAGTGGTAGAATATTGTCTAGACCAGGGTCATCTGCCCACTTCCAAGATTTGGAGTACAGTAGATTACCAAACTAAGGAGTATGAGAAAGCCTTCTGGGCAGACAAAACCAAATAGCTCCACATTTCTCTGTAATCTCCTATACATGCAATGGATAGATTTTGCTCTGTTTTTATATAGTGAATGTTAAAGCATAAAAATAGGACTATATGTCTTACAGGAATTTCCAAATCCATTGTAGGACATTTTAACAATTACTTATTCTGAAAATGTGGTTTAGTATCTACAAGATTTTCATAGCCCATAAAAATTATGAGAGAGGTGTAAAAAGTAAATTTGCTCAAAAAAAACCTTAAAAAAAATCAAAGTAAGTAAATATCTAATTAAATTTTTATAAAAGTAACATCAGAAAGACAATGGTAACTCAATTCATGTATAGGTACTTTTAATAGATTTGGTATAAGAGGACTAAGTTCTTCAAAAGTATGAGACTCTAGAGCCTATGGAAGACCTTAAATGGCACTGCTTTACTAAGATAACCCTTTTTTTTTTTTTTTTTTTTTTTGAGATGGAGTTTCACTCTTGTTGCCCAGGCTAGAGTGCACTAGTGCAATCTCAGTTCACTGCAACCTCAGGCTCCCGGGGTCAAGCGATTCTCCTCCCTCAGCCTCCCAAGTAGCTGGGATTACAGGCATGTGCCACAACACCCGGCTAATTTTGTATTATTATTATTATTATTTTTAAGTAGAGATGGGGTTTCTCCATGTTGATCAGGCTGGTCTTGAACTCCTGTCTACTAAGATAAGGCTTGGAGGACCAGAGTATCCAAAGGGATTAGAATCAGACAAAAACTGAATAATACCACAATCCAGTGAGTTCATTTGCCACCTTGGTCCACATCACTGCAAAACAAATGGAGCAATTTAAACTTTGGTTATCTTTTCTGTGGTTTCTGTCAAAACTCTCACAAATGAGAAGCTCTTTATCCTATGTTTGCTCACAGAATATAAAAATGACAATTATGATTTCTAGAGTTATTAAAATAGTCATGTTTTTAAAATGAAAGGTCATGAGCTAAAAGCAGAATATCCTGATTATATGAGTAAATTTAGAATTATATATAGTCTGCACTGTTTGAGTAAAACCTAATGTTGAAAATGATGAATTGTTCTTCAGTTGTTGGATATAAGTTCTGTCATAAGAGCACTGTGTCCTTAGCCACTAACTGGACACACTATTCATTTGCTTGTCCTTTTTTATATTTCACCCAGACAAGGAGAATCTACTTTTCCTTTTATTTCAATGATTTATTTTGTTACTCTGATTCTTAGAGTTCTTATGCATAGCCCTGGATGTCGCTTATTCTAATTTAGATTACTGCTTCTTAGTAGAGCTATAGAAACAACCAGATATGTACCAGTGATATTGGGAATTAGAAAAGTGACACAGTATATGTGGCCTATTTTTTTTTTTATAGAACATCATTTTATTCAAAGATTTAAAGAGGTGTTTTAACAAATATAGAAACTCATAAATATTCAGGAAGAACGATAGATAGATAGATACATAGATAGGATTTTCTCAGGAGGGTTAAAATTGTGATTCTCATATAAACGTTAAAGAAATACAGATAAAATATTTTATCTACTCATTAATTGAGAGGCTCAGTAAGATGTTACAATCAGTTCAAAAAATAATTTAATATTAGTAGTCAAAAAGTGTGTAAATTAATTTACAAATAGATGCAAAACTGGTTAATATCCAAGAGCTAACAACCAGATTCCACTGAATACAATTTGGATCTCTATGGGCAAATATCATTTTCATTGCTATCAATTATCTAATACTTACAGAGATGTGAAATATTTCAAAAACAATGAAAGGCAGAGCACCCGCATTGTATCTGATAACAGTGAAAAGTATGATAGATGCTTTGTTTCCATTGTTTTATTTCAATTTTTCACATTTTTTTCTGAAAATAGAATCTATCAATAAACATAGATATAAATAAAAGTTTGAAATTTCTAAAGTAAAATATCAACTGCAATACTGAATTATTATGTTTTCAAAAATATGGTGGCATTTAAAAAATTTTTGACATTTAACAATGAATACTGCATCATTTTTTATAGTACCTTTACAACAGGAGTTCTTAACCTGGGATACATGGGTAGGATTTTTTCATCTTCCATGAGAAGAAGCCATTTATTTTCATGAAAGTCTAAAACAGTGTTTGACACACAGTGGGTGGAAATCAATTCTTTAGGGAGCACTTTGGAAGAAAATTCTTTGATATGAACTCATTCAAGTATTCCCTCAAATGCAGAATACAGCAGTTCTACTTCCTTGGTATTCTTCATATGCCTGAAAACAGAATCTTATTTTCAGAAAGAAATAAAAAGACATTTTTCTTTTAATATTTTCCCATATTATTTAGTTTTGACATTTGTGTTCATTTTGTTATTTTGAGCTTTTGCAAATCCACCCCTTGCCACACACACATTTTAGCGTGTTCAAAAGTCTACTGTGAGAAATAGAACCTTTCATTTGTTGCTGGTGGGAACGTAAAATGAAACAACCACTTTGGAATGCAGTTTGGTGGTTTCTTACAAAACTAAACATAATCTTAGCATATGATCCAGGACTTGGGCTCCTTGATATTTACCCAAAGACGCTGAAAGCTTATGTCCACACAACAATCTGGACAGAGATGTTTATAAAAACTTTATTCATATTTGCCAAAAGTTGGAGGCAGTAAATATGTAACTTCAGTAAGTGAATGGATAAACTGGTACATCTAAATGATGGAATATGACTCAGCACTAAAAAAGAAATGGGCTGTCAAACTATGAAAGACATGGAGGAGCTATAAAGGTATATCACTAAGTGAAAGAAGCCAATCTGATTTCAGTTGTGTGACGTTCTGGAAAGAGCAAAATTATGGAGATAGTAAAAAGATCAGCAGCTTCTGGGAGCTGGGTGAGAAGAGGATGAATAGAAGTAGCACAGGGAATTTTTAGAGGCAGTAAAATATACTTGGTATGATAGTATAACGGTGGATTCATGTCATTACACACATGTCTGATCCAATAGAATGTACAACATTGAATGAACCCTATTATAAACCACGGTCTTTGTGTGATTATGATATGTTAATGTAGGTTAATCAATTATAACAAGTGTATCCCCTCTGGGGTGGGATGTTGATAATGGGCAGGGCTGTGCATGTGTGGAGGCAGGATATTAGGGGAAATCTCTTCCTTTCAATTTTTCTTTGAACCTAAAACTTCTCTCTAAAAAAAAAATCTATTTTAAAAAGTCTATTATGTGGTAACAGGATGTTATACAATTATCTGACTATCTCAAGTTGGGAAAATGAGAAGAAACAAACAAAGACCCTTGGAGAAGATGTGTCAAACTCACTTTATGAACCTCATAAATTTTGTATTTTATAATCATTTCAATAATCTTTGTGGGCTAAGAATTATTACCCTCATTTCTCAGATAATGGTACTAAGGTTCAGAGGGGTTAAGCAGTTGCCTGTGTCTGTATTTGCTCTGGGGTTTGTCTAACTCTAATATCTGTAAAACTTTACTACTACATCATGATGCCTCTGTATTTCCAGCTTCCGTATGCTAATCTTCCAAGAGTAAGTTGCAAAAAGGCTTTAAAATCATAAAAATGGTTAGTGGCCACATTTCAAAGATTTATTTAATTAATTAGGGAAACAACCGAAAAACAAGAGAGCTGGTTCCAAGAACATTTGAAAAGCACAGTTTTGTACAGTTGGTCAGAAAAGAAATACCAAAATAAGACTGGCCAATTTTATATAAAACTAGTTATTTTCCTACTAGAGAATAAAATAATAGCTTTTTGAGTTATTTTTCCTACCAGTACTCCACCCCACAAATCACATCTCATCAGGGTGTTTTTTTTTCTCTAAAGATTAACCTGTGACAGTACAGGCATGTAAAACATCGGGCCTTTGTTAATAAAACAGAATTATGTACTCCAAAAGAGTCAAATGAGAGTCAAATAGGTTCATTAGCAATCCAGCATCATATTAATAAATCAAGAATTACCATTTTGTTATATTTCCAATTTTGAAATAAATTATTATTTTACAGAATATAGTGATTCAAGAGTATGGACCCTGGAGCAAATCGCTTTGGTTCAAGTAAGACCTCTTTCCCCCATTAGTTCTGTGTCCTTAAACAACTTACTTAGCTCTCTGTGCTTTAATTTCCTAATTCTTAAAATGCAACAACAATGATAGAGTAGTTAATGGAACCAATAACCAGTCAAGATTGATAATTCGAGGTTGACTTCATTTTGGTCCTTTTTGTTGCAGCTAGAAGGTGGGACTACAGCAATTTTCACCTTGAGGGGTTTTGCCTCCTCTTCCTCGCTTGTTTCTAGATGTACATTCATTGCCTCGTTTTTATTTCTCCATGTGAATAGCATTTTGTCCAATGCTATTTTTATGAACCTTGTTTCCAGTTGGTCAAATTTATATGCAGTTGTGTTCATGTCAGACAATCTATCAGCAACTGTGATTAATTTAATATTACTGCAAATTGGATGAACATATTCATGATTCTAGGACAAGATCATCAGTCAAGGATTGTATAAGATTACTTCCAGGACCAATGCATTAACATAAAGTTCCTTGAACTTAATATAAAATATGACATACATTGTGTTTATATCTATGATATTTCTGTAGATTTTATTGACCTTAAAATTGTAAAATTACTTCACATGAAATGTATGATTTAAAAGTCAAGCTAACTCATTCTCAAATA
>NC_045444.1:52833903-52850476 GCF_002776525.5 Piliocolobus tephrosceles
ATATATATATATATATATATATATATATATATTCTTTTTTCCCTTTTTTAAATTTTACCCACCTTTTCTAAAATGCTGTGTTTTAATGAGCAGAAACTGAACAACAGACAACAGACTGAACATTTGGATATAAAAGGATATGTCATCAGCACAAATAGTACTAGTGTAGTTAATTACATACAGATAGTTTTATAAATGTGATGACTAGCAGTCCCTTAAAATTCTAAGATATTACTCTATACTGAATAATTTAAATTAGAAATGCAAAGCAAATGCTAAAGGTAGCATTTGGCAATGTTCTTGATTAGAATATCTGTGTGTAGTATTTGTTTATGCAGCAACTGAAGTGCCCTCCCTGGTTGTTTTGCTATTTGAAGAATCTTCATAGAATCTGAAGTACTTGTTGTCACTGAGGCAAAAACTAATTTGCTTCCCATTATTATATCTGCCTTTCTATTCGTGTATTTAATTGTGGTGAGGTCTTGGGAGTAGTTACTGACTTTTATACGGGGAAAAATTAGAGTAGAGTTGTTACTTTTGACAGCTCACAGATAAAAAAAAATTGATAGAAAATAGGTTGGAAGGCAGAATTAAACCCAAACTATAAAAGCCTTAATTAGTGGAAGCATAATTATATGGAGCTATTGTAGAATAAAATCTAAGTTGTATTAAAATATTTTTTCAACTGATTTGAAGATGGAAAAGGCATGTTTTACATTACAAGTAATTTCTCTAAATTACTGCCCTTCATTGAATTTCATAAATTAAAACTGAGAGCTAAAATAAGAGCTTGTTGCTCTCATTGTTTTTGTTTTTTTCAGTTTAGAATGATATTCTAAGGCATTTTTATGACCAATAATATGATTTCTTCTAGTTATTATGGTGATGCCAGTCCAATCATTTTCAAGGGCAGGGATATCACTGATTATTCAAATATATAGATAATACAAAGTTCCCTCATTAAGAAGTTGTTCAATCATTTGGTCATTAAATAAGCAGTTATTATATACATTCACAGCACACAATAGACACTCAGTATCACTCTTCCTATAAGGAGGGATGCTAAGGAAGAGGCCAAACATGGAGAGGATTTGGGACCAAATAAAGGAGACAAAATATCTAAGCATTTTGGTCCCAACAGTCTCCAGAGAGGCATAAACAAACAGGGATAGAAAAACGAAGGAGCGGAGAATGGAAGGTAACCAGGAATTGCGAGGTATTATTACTGCACAGTTTTAAACATAAATATCCAAACATTTAAGCATTCATAATGTCATAAGTAATTAAGCTTGTATATTAGGCCAGTCTCGCACTGCTATAAATAAATAACTTGACTGGGTAATTTTTAAGAAAAGAAGTTGAATTGGCTCATGGTTCTGCAGGCTATGCAGGAAGCATGGCAGCATCAGCTTCTGGGGAGGCTTAGGAAGCTTCCAACCATGGTGGAAGGCAAAGAGGGAACAAACATGTCACATTGCAAGAGCAGGAGAAACAGAGAGATAGAGAGAGAGTTAGAGAAGGGGAGAGGAGGTTCCACACACCTTTAAGCACTTTTAAGGCAGAGGTTGCGGTGAGCCAAGATTGTGCCACTGCACAGCAAGCTGGGCAACAGAGTGAAAAAAAAAATTTTAGAAAAAAACATGAAAAGAGATTCCTACCAAGGTAGAAAAAAATTTGGCCATCTGTATGTGTCATGCACTGAATATATTTTTTTAATTTTCTTTGTCATGGTCGAAATTGGTCAAAATTTCATTACTTGGCAAAGTTCAGAAATCACTGGACCAGAGGTCAAACTATATCATATGGGCATTTCACAATCTAGCCCCAACCTACCTTTCTACTTTCATCTTCTGCAATCTTTACCCATGAATTCTAAGCCTCCACTACACGGAAACACTTTTCATGCTCCTAACAAGCACATGCTTTGGAGAGCACAAACTTGAGATCCTATCCTATTGCCTGCTACTTGACTTCCCTGAGCCTTCGCATCTCCTATGAGAGGCAGGATGTAATCGTGCTTCATACTTTTATGCTCTACCACTCAGCGGTGTGGCTTTGCATATGCCATTTAGCCCGTGTGCTTCAGTTGCTTCATCTATAACAGGAGGATAATAACATTACCTGCCCCATTGAAGTGTGTGAATTAAATGAGTCAATAAAGGAAGCTTCACATGTATAAGCACACTTACCAGTTTTCTGCTACTGTATAACAACACACCCCAAATTTTATGGCTTCATACAATGATTTGTCACTCTTCATGATTTTGAGGTTTGCTGGCATGTGTGTCACCCAGGGTCACTCACACAGCTACATTCATCTGGTGGATGAACTGGGCAGGAAGGTCCCTGAATTTCTTTCTCACGTGTTTTGTGGTGTTGGTCCTGACTGGCAGTTGGCTTGCCTAACTTTTCTCCACGTTACCTCTCTCTTCATGGGATGTCATATCCTTCAAGACTTCTCCAGAGGACTTCTCTCTCCAGCAGGATAGGCTAGGCTTCCCAACAGCATGTTAGCTGGATTCTAAGAGAGGAAAAGCAGAAACATCCAGATACCATAATGCATTGAACTGATCAATGCAAGTCACTGATGGGAGGAAGAATCAATTCTACCTCTTGCTAGGAGAAGGTCGTGCTCATACAAGGACAGGAGGAACTGTTGGCAGTCACTTACACTGGCAAAATCACACAGCATGTCATAAAATGTATCATTTTTAACAGTGAAGTTAACATTTTTACCCTCTCAGATTGTGAAGATAAAAAAAAAAAAAAAGACATAAGCGCCACACTTCTTGTCACTAATATTATAACTAATAATTGCTACTTGTACAAATTCTCACTCCAACATGTACTTTTGGAAGCTGTAGCAGCTGTGGTTCTAATGCAGCGGAATCATTCCAGCAACAACTGTGATGATCCCCAGGCTTTGGGCATTGCAGCAACAAGAAACCATCTCTACTCCTTTCCTGTCTGAGCCCTCACAATGTTCCAGGCCACATATTGTCTGCATTGTCTGGAATCTTTCTACCAGTTAGTAGAGAAAGGGGTAGAGACAGGCACTTGTACCTGGAAATGTGGTTTTTTGAGACCATGTTTCCCATAGAAACAAAAATGGTGATTATGTTCTCTAAAATTTTAATTGAAACATACGTTTAGGATTTGTGGGCTGATTTTAGAAGTTAAACTTCGTAGGTTTTTGTTTTTGTTTTTGTTTTCTGAGTTAGAAGAATTAAGTATGAAACCTGATTTTTAAGGGAATCTAATTAAAAAAAAAGTATCATTTGCAATTTGCAATTCGCTGTTATACAAAAAGGCTAAACCACTAAACCGTTTACAAAGTCTTTCTTGCAATCCCTAATCTTGTTATATTATTAAATTCTTTACCAAATGTCTTTTAAACCATAAGTGTTCACTGAATTTAAAATGAACAAAATTCAAATCATAACACATTTTAATTTAGGTAATATCTGAGGTCTTTATATGCCAGTATTTAACTTCATAAGGTAATAAATTTAAAAAACGCCCTGCAGAGACATGAGAAAATCCACTCTTCTGGGCATTTTGCAATTAAGACAAACATGTCTAGAATTATACAAATTTCACACCTCTCTGCATCCAGCGAGTAGGTTTTTATCACCATGAATTCTAATTATCTGTGGTGATTAATATTAATAATCCCACATGAATCCTGAAATAATAAATTATTAGTCTTCCAAAGGTTTAGATTTTTACTATAACAACTTTCACTGGTTCAACTTATTTAAAAATGGAAAAGAACAATTTATGCTTATCTTTATTCTGGTTTTTTTTTCCAGACTACATTGGTTCTAAAAGGCTCATTTCAAATAAAGCTTGAATTTTACACAATAGCAGTGTTTCAACAAATGAAATAAAGAAGGACTGTAATTTTGTATTCTCAACTATCTTCCTGGCCAGTGTTGATTGTAGTAAAACAGATGATGAAGAAAGCTTCTGTTTTGTCATGATTCTGTCAGTTATATGGTACAGATGTGGACAACATCAAATTCAGTTTAAAAATTGCTTAGGCGTTTCATATGCAAAATTATTATTGCAGAGAGAGATATGTCAAGAAGCTATATGTGATTTTAAAGGAACTAACTTTTCATTTCTTAAACTATCCTACTGGTTCTGGAGCCAGTTATGGTGTGCCTAGCATACTTGGTAATGTTCCCCTACCATGCGAATGTAACCTATGTTGCATGCTCTCCAAACTGCAAATGTTCAGTGTACGTTGTAACCGCCCCTTGTAGAGCCCAGGATACCACTATTGTGTTGACATGGTTTGGCTGTGTCCCGACCCAAATCTCCACTTGAATTGTAGCTCCCATAATTCCCTTGTGTGGTGGGAGGGACCTGGTGAAAGGTAGCTGAATCACAGGGATGGGTCTTTTTCATGCTGTTCTCCTGATAATGGTAAGTCTCACAAGATCTGATGGTTTTATAAAGGGAAGTTCCCCTGCACATGCCCTTGCCTGCCACCATGGAAGTCATCCTTTTGCTTCTCCTCTGCCTTCCACCATGATTGTGAGGCCTCCCCAGCCATGTGGAACTGTGAGCCCATTAAACATCTTTTTCTTTATAAATTACCCAGTGTTGGGTATGTCTTTATAAGCAGCATGAGAACAGACTAATACATGTGTCTTCAAGAGAAATCGTTCAATTTCATTTCAGTATGAATCTAGAAGTCTGAATGTTTTGATTTGATTAAATGAAGTAGAAACAACAGATCAAAATGGCCATGCTCTGGATTAGTTAGTCTGGACTTGCCTTTGAATAGGAAGTAGAATGTTCCCTCAGCTATGAAACCAATATAGGCTCTGAGGATGAGCTACCACCTCTGGGGCACCACTACTTCCTTAAAATACCATTTTTTCCACAACAGCTTTATTCTACTCTAGACATTCTTACGATATTATTTTAGTATCTCTAACCTCTGTCTTCCTTCCTTCTTTCCTTCCTTTCTCTGTTCTAATTCTTGCATAGCCAATTAGTCTGTGCCTCCCTTATACAGTCTTCATTTTTAAAAGAAAAAACATGATTTTAGTCTTGCTGTGTATAAAAGTATTATGAATTATTTTTCTAAGTTGAGATATAAAGAAATCAGGAATTTTCCCCACATATTTTATTCTTAGATTTTATTTTTTAATTTTAAAAGTAATAAAGTATTAAACCCATCACTCTAGGTAACTGAATATATTTTTGTATAACCCTACTGGGAGTGTGTGTGAATGGGCAGTAAGTAGTGAGGGACCACAAAAATGACCATGGAAGCTAAACCATACAAAGCAATCTTAATCAATGGAAAATTTATGAATGTTCCATGACTTTTACAACTTTTGTCAAAATATTAAAAACTCCTGCTATCGATTATAAATGCATGTGGAAATTTAAAAATAATAAAACATGTATTTAGTAAACTAATTTAAAACATTAGAAATATTAAGAATTAAAGTATTTCAATCATTAGAGAAATGCAGACCAAAACCACAGTGAGATACCATCTCACTCCAGTCAGAATGGCAATTATTAAAACGTCAAGAAACAACAGATGCTGGTGAAGTTGTGGAGGAATAGGAATGCTTTTACACTGTTAGTGGGAATGTAAATTAGTTCAAGCATTGTGGAAGACAGCATGGTGATTCCTCAAAGATTGAGAACCAGAAATACCATTGGACCCAGCAATCCCATTACTGGGTGTAAACCCAAAGGAACATAAATCATTCTGTTATAAAGACACATGCATGCATATGTTCATTGCAGCACTATTCACAATAGCAAAGACATGGAATCAACCCAAATGCCCATCAGTGATAGACTGGATAAAGAAAATGTAGTACATATACATCATAGAATACTATGCAGTCGTGAAAAGGAACAAAATCATGTCCTTTGCAGGGACATGAAACTGGAAGCCATTATCTTCAGCAAACTAATGGAGGAACAGAAAACCTAAACACTGCATGTTCTCACTTACCAGTGGGAGCTGAACAATGAGAACACATGGACCTAGGGGAGGGGAACAACACACACTGGGGCCTGCTGCAGGAGGGTAGGGTAGGGAGAGCAATAGGAAAGAGAGTTAATGCATGCTGGGTTTAATACCTAGGTGATGGGTTGAAAGGTGTGGCAAACCACCATGGCACACATTTACTTATGTAACAAACCTGCACATCCTGTACATGTACCCCAGAACTTAAAAAAAAATAAAGTGTTTCTTTGTAAAACATGTCAAAATGTGGAAATATTATTCATAACATTTTTCATGAGAGTCAGAAATGGGAAACAAATGTCAATTAGAAAATGAACAGACAAAATGCAGTATGTCTAGTCAATGGAAAACTATGCAGCCATAAGAAAGAATAAATTACTGACCCATGCTATGATGTGAATGAACCTCAAAACCATTATGCTAAGTGAAAAAAGGCAAACACAAGAGACCATGTATTGTATAATTCCATTTACATAAAATGTCCAGAAAAGGCAGATCTATAGAGACAGAAAGAAGACTGTCAGTTGTTTAGGGTAAAGATTGTGAGTGTGAGGGGCAAGAGGATTAACAGTAAATAAACATGAAGGATTGAGGGGGGTGAGGGAAACATACTTAAAACTCCAAATGGCAATGATTGTACAACTTGATAATTTACTACAAAAGCATTGACCCATACACTTGAAATAAGTGCATTACATGATATATAAAATGTCTCACTAAACATATATTTAAAAAATTATCAAGCATAGTTTGAATAGTTGCCTTTTAAAAATCCATACAACTTATGAATAGAGTAATCATCTTTTCTGTACCCTCGTAAAATGTCATTCTCCTTTCTAAGTTTGAATCAGCTTCCAGAATTTTATACTTTGTGGTTCGAATATTTTGAAATACCTCTGAGCATTTGTTTAATGTGAAATGGGTTTTTCTGTTTAGCTTGCTTTTTTTTTTTTTTTCTTTTTGGCTAGCATCAGTTCTTTGGGACATCTTCATCCTCTTCATCACAACCACTTTCCTCACTTATGTCAATAAATTTGTCTTCACTAAGTTTCACTGGGCACTGTGTCTCAAATGGCTGCAGTGTCAGTATTCTCATGCTCAGCTATTTTTTCAGTAATCTCATTAGGTTTGACTGAAATTTTACTTCCAGCATTATCTCTTTTCATTTATTTCATTACCTCCTTTCATCTCTCTTGGCCAATTCTCTTTTTCCATGATCTTCTGAAAAATGTCATAGGGGTTTATATCTGGGAGAGAGAAAGTGACACAACTATATGCTGTTTGTGTGTGAAAGGAATAACAAGCATGTGTCGATCAATCACTGACAGATTTTGAAATAAGTGATGTGATTGGCCATTGATTATGATGAGCATTTTTGTGTGTGTGTAGTTATTTGTGGGCTGAATAGCTAGCAGTGAAGTTGTTACTTAACGAAATAACTCCTTGCTAATCTCCTTTGGTAACTAAAATTTGAACTATATCTTAGGGGAACTGGTATCAATTAACTAAATTGTGGTCATTAAAATCTGTTCATAATGAGACTGTTCAAAGCAGGGACTACCTGTATTGTCTGTGTGTGCATGTGAGTGCATATGCATGTGAGTATTTTGTGGTCATTGTTCCATGTAAATTCTTATATTGGTTGTAGATTGCATTCAAACTCAACGTATCCTGAGAAAGAGATTGGTTTAAATAATTACTTATTTATTTTTCTTCACATAAAAAAAGTCCAGGGTTGCTCGTTGTCAGGTCCCACAGTCTTCATTTCAGTTAACCATCTTAACAACATGGCTTTGATTCTCATATGTCCTCTCATAGTTTAAAGATGGCTAGTCCTTGAGAGACTAGTATTAGGTAGGAAGAAGGGGAAAGGCAAAGGGCAGAATAAACACCCAAAGGTTCTGTCCCTTTAAAAAGTGCTTCCCTGGAAGATCCTCCCATTGACTTTCATTTATATCTCAATGAGGGAAATGTGTCACAAGACCAACCCTAGCTTCACAGCAGTCTAGCAAATGTTTATTTAATTTTGAGTCAGTTTGAAGTTATGTTAAGAAAAGGAAGATTAGAATGGATATTGGATAACTAACCATACATACCACATTAATTACATTGAAATTTTGCTTTATTATATCATAAGCATTTTATATAGTGTTACACCTCTTTAAAACCTTTGTCCTGGAATACTGTATAATATTACATCAAAGGTAGTTGTTATTGATATAATTCATTTTCATTTTGTTTCCATGTTGTGCCCCATTTATTGTTGAATTTTCTCTTTATCTGGAGATTTTTCTTAGTCACTAGTCAAAGGATATTAATATTTTATGATCTTAAAATGGTCAATTTGGAAGAATCATTCTTTATTAAAATTAAATTGTACAAGGAAAAAAATGTAGGAAATGCCACTCTCCAAGATTTACATCTAACTTTTCTTACTTTTTTGATTAAAATAATTTTCTTCAGGCATTAGCATTTAAGCTTTAAAATTGTTATTTTATTCCTGTTTTATTTATTTTTTATTTAGGAGAACTTGGATAGTTTCATTTTGTACTATTTTTTCCTAGGGAAATAAAAATTATTTACATTTATGGTTTAATATATGGACTAACATAAGGGCTTAATACTAATAATTGTCTCTGTTTTTTTTATGAATGTATTGGATGCTACTTCAAATAAACATTTTTTACACATAAATTTAGTCCTATGCAGTTGCCCAGGAATGTGTAAATTGAACTTTTTAAAGCAATTATACTTCCTAAATGGAAGCAAAGTGTTGCATCCTATGCTCAGCAGAAGAAATTGTGGTCTATTTCCACAAAGAGGAAGCATTAAGCATATATGCCCTATCAGGAGAGATTTGTTTAAAACAAAGCATGCAGATAGACCCATATGAGTGATTTAGGGTCACTTCAGGCGTATTTTTTATGTCATTGCTTTTCACATTAATCATTGACTTTATACCCTAACTCTGTATAAGACATGACTGCACTGTAAAAATATTCTTCATTGTATACAGTTGATTTCCTTTTGAAACTTTGTTAGGAACTTCCTGTGGTATCTTACATCCTTCTCTCAGTGTGATTGCTAGCTACTTCCTGAGTGTTGATGATAGTTGAGTATAATTGCCAACTAATGAAGAGGAAAAAGCTCGAGAATCCAATGTGATTGGTGATCTTGGAATCTAAGAGTGGTTTATATTTGCCCTTGAAATGTGAGAGACTTTGCTAACTATGATTTTCTTAAATTAAGATGATGCTGAATTTTAGCTTGCTGCCTGAACATTTTCCCAGGAATGCACTGACAAACAAGACCCATTGACTGTGGGTGAGGGGCTAGGCACATGCCCAGAAGTTGTGGGGTGTGTCAATTAAAATGCTTGGAAAATAATGTAAATTAGATATTTATGCAGCAATATTTCAGATGACTCAATTGCAGAGGGAGAGCAAGTAAATCTAATAGGCTAGATGAGGGCAGCTTTTATTTTTCTTTGCTTATAGACTTTTAAGTGTTTGTGCAGGGCATTTAGGGCATTTGAGAGTTTTCCTCATATGAACAACATGGACTGGTGATCTTCTGTAAATATTCTTGCTTATAAATATAGCTGGGGTTTGGAGCCCTAGTACCCACATTCCAGTCTTGGTCTTGGCACTTCAGTGTGTGAAGTTGGATGAATTGCAAAATTATTGTATGCTTTTGTTTCTCTCTGTGCAAATAAAATGAAATAAAATAAAATAAAATAAAACACCTGCCTCACAGTTGTGAGGAAAATACACAGAAAATTCTTTAAAAGATGCCAGGGAGTTGAAATAACTCAGTAAATGTTGTTCTTCTTGTTGTTATTATAAATTTTTATTTTACTGGACTAAAGAACATCAGGAGTAAGTCATCTCACTGTGGTGAGTTGTTTCTTCCATGTCTTTTTCCTTCAATAAAAATCTTGTCCTAATATCTTACAATTTGAATAATCTACGTCATAAATAAATAATCAGCCTTTCATTCAGCATTATGTATTCATGGAATTTCAATGGCAAAGGGGATTTTTGAGAACATCTATTCCAACCTCTTCTTTGTCACAGAAGGACAGGAAAACTCTAGCACAGACCCCTCTGCCTTTTCCAGTGACTGCTCCACATCCCATAATGCTTTGCCTGAGGCATCTCTCTTTCTCTCAACTTCTTAAAGTAGAAACATTCCTGGAATAAAGCAGAGCATCTCTGTGGTGATTGCCATCACTGTGTACTCGGGAGAATATATTTTTTAATGTATTCTTGTCCTGGTTGTAGCCCTGTTTCTTTTCTTGCTGTCGTCTTTAACATATATCAAAAGCAATTTAAAAGCAAGAAAGTGCAAATGTCCCTGTTGTAAGAAATAAATCTCAGCCATTTTCTCTGATCAAACCCTGAAAAGCTGCCCCTGGAGAAAGCCAGATAAAATAAGGGCTACAGAGACCTTCCATGGACGAATGCAATAACTCATTTTTGTGCATTTGGAATGCGAGGCTTTACCATGGAGTTCTACAGATACAAGCCAAGAGCAGTTGTGTGATTAGATTTTTAATCCCATTAACTCTAATTGCTTCTCAGAAGCCGTGTACTTACAGTATGTGTCTGGTGTTAGAAATGCAGGGGGAAGGAAAAGCTATGAAGTGTTTCCTTCATTCTGGATGGGAAACCAAAAAGCAAAGAAAACAGTATATAGGCAACCATTATGAAGGAATCCTGGCAGACTTTATTAAAGGCTACATTTATTATGATATTACATATTCTTTTGAACACGGAAATTCTCCTGACCACGCTGAAATCTCAGCATGGCAGGGCTTATTTTCCTCTTGTTCATTCTTTGGAGTTAAACTTTAAAATCCTCATTGTACTTTTGAGAGTTTGACCACAAATTATTACACTGAAGAGAATGAGTTTCGGAGGTTAAACATCTTCTATTTGAGAGGATACAATCACAGTGACTGTCTTTGAGATTCCAAACAAGGTCTATTAAACACAGAGCTGACCTAGTGGAACTGATCAACACGATCACTTTAAGGAAATGGAGATGAATGGTAGCTGAGGTTTTGGAAAATAGGAAAGTGTAATTGAGTAAATTAAAAATAATGTTAAATCACAATTATAGTAGCACTTCATCTATTTTTACTCTGCCAGTTCCTTGTCTCATGAACTGTAATTTGAGAATATTTCACTGTAGCTAAACTTACTACTTAAAAAATGATGTTATTAACAATAAGTTCCATTTTGTTCTGCAGAATATATATTCATTGTGAACATACTGGGCTAAAAGTGAGATTGCTTTTAAACTAAGAATATCGCAAACTTGGAGGATTGAAAACTTGGTGGAGAGGGGATATGTTAGTTGAATGATGAAGGAAAATAAAAAAATAAGTGGAAAAGAAAATGCCAGTAACAATATCCTTCCTGTTGAAAGCCCAAAGAGTAATCAGCAGAACAGTTAAAAAAGACAGAAGAGAGAAAAGGTCAAATGTTTGTTAGAACAGTTGTACTTATAAAAAGGGCACGTGAATGTTTCAAAAATAAGAAATGAATCTCCTGCCAAGATCAGGTTTGATCTCCTTTTTGCAACCCTCTGCTTTGGTGATCATATTACTGAATGTTTTCATAAATGCAACGACCCTTGGAAAGGAATGAGCTGCCTTAGTTTTTCGTCTCTACGCCACTCTTGAAAGGACAAATTTTTCAGGAGTTCACTTCAATTATCCAAATTATCTCAGATTTTAAAGCAATGCGTGTTATAAGGGCTAAACTTAGTATGGGATCGCAGCATACCTTGGTAGGTTGTTCACAGCTATAAGCCAGAAAATGTGGATCAATACCATTTATCTCAATGGAAGTAAACATGAGCATATTGAATATTTGCAAAATACTTGATAATGCAAGTCAGCTCAGGAGCTTTTTATAAGGACTTTATTAAAGAGAGTAGAATTGGGCTTATTCCAAGCCTCCTACTTTGAAGCACTTATTGGCACATTGTAACCATCCTGACCTTTTACTTGTCCAGGCGTGTATTAAACTCATTGGCAGGGCACTGGCTTGTGCCCTTTGAGGCACATTATTGCCATTAGAGAGCTCAGTTTAAGTATCATCATTGCATCAGATTGCTGTACTTGCTTAATTAGCATAACATGAATATGAAGAGTATTGTTAATGTAAATTGCCACAGCACAGCCCCCCTCTCTGGGCTCTGTTCTGTATACCACAAATTTGCTGGCAAACTTGTGGCTAGGAGAATTTTTTGCAGAGAGCAGAGTTAATGCTCACTTCTGGGTGAAGAGAGCAGAGCCATTAACAAGGATGATTGAACCCTTTTGTATTGTCTTCTAGAGGTTTTTTCTTCCCTTGGACAGAAAGTGACCTGTCCAGCATCAAAAGGAGCTATGACAGAGAATATTTAAGCCTGCCTCATCTAAATTCATCAGAATGTCATCAAATTGAAGCCTCAGAACATTTCTTGGAGACTTCAGAATTGATGTTCAGTAAATTTCAGTGCCATGGGGTTGCTTTAAATTGTTCTTAATGCTGAATTTGTATTATAAGTTACTTCTAAAAAGTAAAAAAGGAATAACTTCAAATCTGATGGCTGAATTAGCCTTCAAATAGCTAATATATTTGTTTACTTTGTGTTCTATTTGCAATATAAGGAAATGAAATGGAAAGTGCTATGTGTGACAATAGTTATAACAATAATATTGATCAAATATGTTTCCCTTTTCCTTATTTTGTCAGGAATAGATATGAGAAATTTACTGTCTAAAAAATACAGGGCTGTAAAAGGAAAGTGTGTCTACCTAGAAACTTCTCTGTCTATAAATTGACCAAATGATCATTTTTAATTCCTATCACCTTAAAAATATATTTTTTACTTTCCTTGCATGCAGTGGAATTCTAGTTTAACTTACCCGGAAATGTGTAAAATATACTTTCAACTTTACTTTTTTTTTTTTTGATTTGTTAACAAATGTAAATGTGTTTATGGAACACATTAAAATCCACATAATAATCTACTTTAAAAATATTGAATATTTGTCTCGTAAAGAAGCTAAGGATGAATTAAGCATACTTCTGGGAGTAAGGAAAATTCAGTAAAACAGAAGAATTGTATTATGAACCTGAATGAAGATTGGAAGGTGAAAAAGAGACAATAGGTGGCCATAAAAGTATAAGGGAGGAAGAGATATTTTGTTGGTCCATTTCTCAATGAAGATGGTATTATTAATAGCATCATGGGCAACATAATCCTATGTTTAGAATCCTGGGCACCTGGCCACCCACAATCTTGTAGCAGCTTAAAAAGTAAAAATATCCACACATATCCAAAGGTCATCTAAACAGTCTTGGCTGATAATCAACTATTTCATTGAAATAGTCAGACCTTGAGTTATGCCTATAAGACTAATGTTCTGAGTATGCAAGAGATAGAAACTCCATCTAAGTCTAAGAAACTGTATGAGCAGAACTACAAAAACTGTGCATATGAAACAGTGAATAGCCCATACAGCAGCTTACAGGAGAGTAATATTGTATTGTCATAGGATACACTAAAGACAAATTTACATCAAGATTGATTTGTTTATAGGGACTCTAAATTATTTGGAGAGGCAGAAAAAAATGCCTCATACATCTATAACAGCAAATTATTAAAGCAATTTATTATAAGCATATGTTCACAGTTATTTCAGACTTGCTTCATAAACCAAAAAGAAAATGTAGGAGAAAACAACTCAAAAAGTTTTTGGAAGAGATAAAGAAATAAATGATACAACAAAATAATGCTTTGTTGAAGTTTGTTAATTTATCATGGAGATAATCCAGTGGCAGTAATGGCAGGAGGGTAATTCTAATTTTCCAAATAGAGGCTCTTAATCTCATTAAATTCCATTAAAAATTGCTCAAACATTTTATCAGGAATATTAGTTACTTTCTAGAAAAGGTTGTAAATTACAATAGCCTCCGCCCCCAAATTTCTGTACTGGAACAGATTTAAACCAGTTTTTTTCTTATATTTTAGTATCCTAATAAAATGCCAACCATTGTAAGATAGAAGGAATAAGTTTTAGTGTTCTGTAGCACTGCAGGGTGACTATGGTTAACAATAATATATAGTTTCAAATAGCTAGGAGGAGGAGATTGAATGTTCCCAACACACAAAAAATGATAAATGTCTGAGATTACAGATACACTAATTACCTTGATCTGATCACTATTCATTATATGTATTGAAATATTGCAATGCATCTCCTGAATATGTATAACTTTGTCAATTTAAAATTATTAAATTAAAACAATATATACATTCTAAAAAATAAAATAAAAATGTAAGAAACAAAAATCAACAATAAAATTTGTTGAGTAATTTATAAACAACATAGCTCCAAAATAGCAGTGAATACATGTATGACTATTTATATTTTATTTAGCAATCCTTTTATTCATCCTCTCACTTATTCATTCATTCATTCATTCATTTATTCATTCATTCATTCATTCTAGCTGCTGGAGATTCAGAGATAAGTAGACCATTCTCACAGAGTTACATGTTCAGAGAAAGGTGGACTAAAACAAGTAAATAACTAGGATAATTTCAGATAGCAACAAGTGTTAATGAAGGCAATAAAATGAAAGTGTAAATGAAGAGTAAAAATGTGGAGGAGGAGACTCTTTCATAAGGACTAGTCAGTCATGTTACATCTAAGAAAAGATATTTGAGCAGAGGTTCCAAGTTCATCAATGTACAGACTTTAGGTAAGAGAAATCCACATACAGGGATTGGAGGGATAAGTTATGGCAAAGACACAAAGGCAGATGTGAGATGGATTCAGGAACTTCACAGAAAGAAGGCCAGCATAGCTGAAGCAGAGCAAAGAAGAGCATTCATAGCATGGGAATGAAGTCAGAGAGGTAAGCAGGAGTGACAACATGTAAAATCTTGAAATTTATGGTAATAATTTGTTATGTTATTTTTAAATCGATGGAAAGCCATTGAGGGCTTTTAAGTAGAGGAAGTTTGTGATGATTCTGGCTACCTTGGGAAACTAGAAGGATCAGACAATGTTCGGAGATAATTACAACTGTCCAGGTGAAGACATGGTGTGTTCTAAAGTTAAACAGGGAAGAGCAGAGAGAGGTGGTCGGAGACAGAATATGTTGTTAGAGTAGATCTTAAAGGACTTGGGGATGAAGTGAGTGTAGGAATTGAAAGAGGGAAAGTAAAAAATGATTCTGAGGACAATAAGTAGGTTAGGGTAGGAATAGTCATTGAATTGGACATTGTAATTTGATTCTATACATACACTCATTATGAGTATATGGATAAAATTAATTAGAGCTTGAAGTTTCATTCCAGCAGCTGGTTCAGATTGACATCATTTAAAATTATATTGATAATACTTTCAAATATTTAATTGTATTAATCATATTGTCATTGCTTTAATGTATACACAATTGTGTTTCCTCATAATGTAGGAGGATGTTACAATCAGTAAAATGTAAGAGGTTGAAAATATGTTTGACATAAGATTAGGGTCATCTACCTCTATATTTTGTTAAGAAATGTCAGTGCTGTAAGCTTAAATATGAATATCTGATATTAATACTATCACCTTAAAATATTTTTAGTTTCATTACCACAAATAGGGGGCTTTAAATGACTTTTGACAAGGAGCGAAACTTGCTTATCTACTGAAATGCATTTTCAAGTCAGTTGAGAATAAGTTGGTCTTGATTCTCCTTTTATCATCCTTCCACTTGTGGCTCTGGAACTCCCAGCCTAATACATATATGCTCATCTTCATAAACCCACTGGGCAATGTGAATCTTTGGTTACCTCGAATTTAGTTGTATTTGTATATAAATTTAGCCTCCATATACATTTCAGAAATGTTGGAAACTGAACAATCTTTTGAAGTAACTTAAGTTTATCTTAGGCAGCCATCATGGTCCCACTCAATATGCCTCTTTCTTCTTCTAGTTGCTCTTTCTGATCTGCAACTTGCCTACCTAAATCATTTAGGATAGTCTCAGTTTGTGCTTGTAACCCAAAGGTTTGTTTTTCTGTTTGTCCTCATACTATGCCTTCACCACAGGTCAGCTTAGAGGTTCTGCTCATCATCATCTTTAAGAGACATGGTGTGTCAGAGGAATAAGTACTTTGAACATCATCAGTTGCCCACCGGAGGGAGAAAGCAAGAGGGAGACTACTATATAAGCAATTAATTAAGTACTGCAATACAAAAGTGATGCATGTCACTTAACTTGCAATTCAGTGAACAAATTAGTCATGTGCCCAATAATAAGGGGCAGTTCTAATATGTGATTAGAACATGAAGAGTCAGTAATATTTGAGGAATGACTAACACACCTTCTGACCTGACTTACCAAGGTCACCATTCTCTACCAGAACTCAGCTCCCAACATTATTCAGGGCTGGATTTCTATTGTCCTGACTCTTAGCAAGTCCTTTGAATCAATCCTTACTTTCTAGTGTGATGTTTTAATATAATATAATATAATATAATATAATATAATATAATATAATATAATATAA
>NC_045444.1:52850486-52856139 GCF_002776525.5 Piliocolobus tephrosceles
AATATAATATAATATAATATAATATAATATAATATAATATAATATAAATATGCACTTACATTTTAGAAGGAAATGCTTAAAGAACAAAAATATCTTAATGACTGTGGAATTCAGTCCCACATGTACTTAATATTTATAGGTGATCATGAATGAGCCTGGAAGGGCAGAGAATATGACAGAGTCACCTTTTTAGAGGCTTATAATGGATACTCAATTGTCTTCTTATACAGAGGTAGTTTTCTAAATTGTTTCTTTGTTTTTTGTGTTGGTTGTTTGCTTGTTTTGAGACAGAGTCTCTCTCTGTTGCCCAGGCTGCAGTTCAATGGCTTAATCGTGGCTCATTGCAGCCTTGACCATCTAGACTCAAGCAATCCTTCCACCTCAGCCTCCCAAGTAGCTGGGAACACAGGCATGTACCACCATGCCAGGCTAGTGTTTTATTATTTATAGAGACAAAGTCTCCCTATCTTGCTCAACTTGGTCTCAAACTCCTGAGCTCAAGCCGTCCTCCCACCTTGCTGACCTCCCAAAGTGCTGGGATTACAGATGTGAGACACCATGCCTGGACTCTAAATTTAATTTTTTTTTTTTACTCAGAAGTCTCTTTTTATCAAATTAAAAGTTGTAAACGGTTACATAAAATAGATAAAATAAAAATTTATTAGCATGTGTGTATTTTTAACGTACAAATAAATTGTATTTATCTATTAATAACTTGAGTCAATGACACTTTAAGGCTTTTAAATAAAATCCCATATTTTCTTACAGCTGTAGATTCATATAAACCTCCACAAAATGGCTACATTTTAAGTGAAAAATAAAAACAAAAATTTAGGCTGAATTATTGATCCAGGCTAAATAGTTGTCAATATTAACACTTTTTTAAAAACTTAATTTGCATACTCAATATATTTTTCACTTTGTAATTTGATCTAGAAAACTGGAAAAATTTCTTAAATTACTTATTTGAAAACCAAATCACTAATGATACTTAATTTCTGTTCATATAACTTATAAATACAAATAGCCAACCAGATATACCTAAATTTTAAAATATGAGCTAAAATTATTTATATATATCTATATTTGTCTTATGTTTTTTTTATGTTTATATCTATTTGCTTTATATGTTTTAGTATACATCTTTGTTTTATATGTTTATATAGACAACGAAAGTTGTGATGCTCCTCAAGGACATCTGCCAAACATACATAAATATCCTTTTTACTTTTCTTTCCTTTTCCTGCCCCACTTTTGCTCCTTCTATATTTTTTATTTTCCTCCATCTTATAGTTCCACTCCCCTTTTAGCCAATCTCTTAAGAGGGCTATTGGTTTTTATTTGCTCGATCTAATTGTATTGCTATAAAGAGACAAATGTGCACCTTTGAATCATGACATGGATAATAGAAGAAAACAAAAGCTCTCGTAATGTTCTGATGGCAGGGTAAATTACAGATAATCAGACCATTTGCAAAACAAAAGTCAAACTACAGCTTGCACAGAGTCTAAGTGGCATATATCCTAGCACCTTGCTGTTCAAAATGTAGTGCTTGGACAAGCAACATCAACATCACCTAGAACCCCTTTGGAATTTCGGGCTCATTTAAGATCTACTGGACCTGATTTTGCTTTTTGAACAATATCCTCAGGAGATTTGTTGGCACCCCATGTTTGAGAAGCACTGCATCTAGTCTGTGTATTACTGTGCATATGTCTCTCTTCCTTCCTGCTTTGAGTTCTATGACAAAATGTCACTCTCCATTGACTTACCCTTCATAGTTATCAGAATCCTGATAATGAGAGTAGTGGGAAGAAAAAAAAAAAAAAAACTCATTCTACCACCATAGTAAAGAAAACACTAAAAATAAATAAAATGTTTGCTGAAACCCTATAGCAAGTTTTAGCAGAAGATAGACTCACTGTTAAAAGTCAAATTTCTCTAGGTGAAGGAAAAACCCACTGCTTTCAAGAGATTTGAAGTCTCCCCCTTCTTAAGCTCCTTGGGAAGCTAAATTTTCTAAAATTATATTAAATAAGTTTAAAGCAATCTTATTGAGCCACTTACTCCATGGGAAGCTCACAAGGCACAAATGACATTGCTAAACCATATGCAAATAGATACTGATTCTGTTTGTCAACACAACGTTGTCTTGGCTCCTCTGGAGAAGTACTGGAGCAATACTTTTACTGTTTTCTCTAGGATGTTGGGCACTACATGATCAGAAAGCTGATGTAAAGAAATGTATGGCAAAGTGAGACCTATCTATTCTATGCAAAGAAGACAGAGGTATTATGCTCACACATAACCTTGTATAAACATGCGATTTTCTACCTGTAACCACATTACATAAACTTACCAGGAGATTGAGTACAATCAGTAAAACATGGGATGTCAACAGTTTTACTATTTCAATCATGGCCCATCTAACTATATAACATGGAGTGGAAAGAAATTTTATTTACATTATTCTAAAGACGACAGTGATGATTCTAGTTCCCTAACTGACTTTTGCTAGTTTTAATTTTTTTGATTTGCATCCATCTTATAGTTCCACTCTACATTTAGCCAATCTCTTAAGAGGGCTACACTGGTGAAATCCTTGTTCAATCATAAACCATAAAACTTCTATATAAATAAATTTATGTTTTAAGAAAATCTGACAGAAATATGGGCAATCTGGTGATGGGGCACTGCAGATTTCTTTAAAAGAACATATTTAGCTACAGTTGCATATGTTAGATGAATTTCTAGAATTTCAAGAAGGATATGTTAGCTAAACATATAGAAGAAAGTATCAGCCATTAGAATTGTATGAAGATGGAATGAGCTTCCTAGAAGCTAATGAGTTCTTCAACAATAAAGGAATTCCAAAGAGGTTCAATGATGACATGGAGGGCATGTTAGAAGGGCCCACATCATGAAGAGGTCTTTCCAGTTCTGAATCTTTTAGATTCCAAGTTTCTAACATTTCTTACATAGAATTGATGTTCTTTTATCTATACAAAAAGGCACTTACTGTATAATGTCTGATCATGAAACATTTAAATATCATCAGAGTATTTTCTGAAAACCCATACGGAGAACAGAAACAGAATCTGTCCTTTAAAAAGTTTAAATACAGAAACAGTAAACGGATTTATGAAGAACTAAATAATTAGACATTCCCTGATGCTTTCCATGTGCCAGATTTCTCAACCACTTTGTGCCTTCAAATTCCTGATGCTTCATTTGCCATAGAAACATAGGCCATTAAACCTGGAAGGAAACTTACTGCTTATTTGTTGCAAAGTCTTTTTACATATGAGGAAATATCTAGAACCTGCTCCATTTTGTCACAATGTTCTTTTATATTAGATCTTCTCTGTTTTCAAGAATATGTATAAATCATGCTAAACAGTTAACCTTTAAAACATTTGATTTTTTTCTATTTTTTAACAGAAGCTAGTACAATAGCATGTACGAATATAAGTCTTAACTGACAGAAACAAAACACAATGATGCTATAACAATAACATTCACAAGACTGATAAACATCCAACTTTTAGTTACATCTAATAAGATGGCTTACTTTTTCAAACGTGAGTTTTGAGAGTTTGAACTATCTGAAGATTTTAGATAAATGGTTCTAAATGATAGGACAATGATAGCTACCAAAGGAAGTTTATATCTCTCTTGTATACCATGTTGTTATTTCCAAAGGAGCTTAAATAATAAATAAGTTTACTTCTTCACATAACAGAAAAGCCTGAGACCAATGTTAATGTCAGGAAGAGTTTCATCAAGGCTCTGGTCCCTCTTCCCTGTGAATCCCACAGCTTTACCTTGCTCCGTGTAGTCACTTTCTCCTCATGGGAAAATACTGCTTTCCAGAAGTTTCTGAGTCTACATGTTTCCTCATTCACACCCAGGGAGTGAAAAAGATATTGAATATAAGTCTTGAACAGCATTCTGAAGAGAACTAATGAAGTCTGTGCCAACTTCTGAAACAATCACAGTGGCAAGAGGATGAGGTCAATTCTACCTAACCTCAAGACTATGATACTTTGAATAGATGTTCAAAGGGATCGGGGGAGAGCAACAATGTTTACTATAAAAAGTGAATTTATTCATGTCAAGTCAATATTCACCAGTTAATGAAGTTCCGGATTTCCATTTGTGAAAGTAGTGTATAAGAGCTGAAACCTTTAAATTTGATAAATAACTACTTATTAATATGAAACATGATAATCTATTAAAATAATTCCAAAATCCTGCTGGGTTTTTTAATGTCTTCTGCAGTATGAGTGAGAATAAATCATATTACAATAAAAAAAAAACTCCCTTTCAATCATTGTTCCTTTAACAGTGGTTAGAATTTTAAGGCTTCATATACGAATTTTCTAAAAATATTTTAAAGCATCCCAACTGGGAAAGCAATTTCATGCTTACTTTTTAGAGGATCTATTCAAAGAACTCATTAAAACCATTCATTTAAATAATCGCGTGTATGTTCATTATGCCCTGTCCTTTGGGAGGAAAAAAAAAAGGTATAAACTGCTGCCAGAAAGCAAATGAAGGGAACAAATGTTAAATGTAAAAGGTTAGTCCTTCATTAAAATTGTTTGAATAAGCAGCAACTCCCCCGTATCTTTAAAACCTCGTCTAAGAAACATTTGTACACATTTAGGACAGCAACTTAAGAGCAGAGCAAACTAAAAAAAAAAAAAAAAAAAAAAATCCGTAGGTCAGTTTCATGAACCATTAGCATTTGGATCATTTTTGCTTTTCCCTTTCAGGTCTGGGTGAATGAAAGGGAACCAGTCTGCCCACATAATGTAAAATGTTTATGGACAACATGAACTGGAATCTTATTGGAGCCCTGTAAAGATAATTTATTAGAAACTTTTATTTTGAAGAGCATCTACATTTTACTTAAAATGTTTTGCCTACTCTATATCCTTCAGCTTAGTATTTTTACCCTTACTTTTTGATAACTGTCTTTAGGATATGAAAAGGTCTTGATGAGGGAGACATGAATAATCTAAACTGATTTGACTTACCCCTTAGGAATGGGTTTTAATACAGTGTTTCTTTTATTCTTCCTTCTTGCCTAAGCATTGAAAATCATTACAATTTACCTGATTGTGATGTATTTCTTAAATGACATGAGTTTTTGGCAAGATTTCTTATAGTTTTTTTTTTTTTATTTTGTTTTTCCCAGTTGAATGGGTTTTGTTGTTGCGCTATTCCCTTTTAAATGTCTTTGTGTCGTAACCAGTAAATGACACAGAAATAATGCAGCAGAATGGACAGAGTATCTGATTCTTTTGTCGCTTCTTTTCAAATAGTATCATGAACTATTCTTGTCTCTAGATTTTCTTTAACTTCAAGAAGAACACAATGGTTGTATTCTTAGTGCATTGATAGGTACTTTGAGGACTCATAGAAGACACAATATTATTGCTATTATTGTTCAAAAATATTCTTTATCTCATCATGTTGCATTGGTGCTTTTGTTGAAATTAAATTAAATGACCTGAAAGTGTGTATTTGTTTATTTGCATTCTATTCTGTTTCATTAATCTATTTTTTAAATATTTATGTCAGTTCCACTGTCTATTTTTATTATAGATCAGAATAAGTAATCAATCAGGCATTATAAGGCCTCAGA
>NC_045444.1:52856149-52856464 GCF_002776525.5 Piliocolobus tephrosceles
ATTATAGATCAGAATAAGTAATCAATCAGGCATTATAAGGCCTCAGACATTATTACTCTTTTTTTTCAAAATGATTTGAATATTATAATTCCTTAGAATGCCCATGTAATTTTACAATTAGCTTATAATTTTAGAAGAGCTTGGGGAGACTGAGACTAGGGTTGCATAAAATTTATAGATTAGTTTGGGGAGAATTGAAAACTTAATAATACTGAGACTTCCAAACCATGAACATAGTATGTCTTTCTATGTATTTATTTACTTATTTTTTTTTTATTTTTTTTATTTTCCATTTTTCTCTCATGTTTCTTTTTT
>NC_045444.1:52861464-52886700 GCF_002776525.5 Piliocolobus tephrosceles
CTTTAGCTGAGCCCTGTCCCCAGAGGCGCAGTCTACAGAGACAGGCAGGTTTCCTTGAGCTGCTGTGAGCTCCACCCAGTTCGAGCTTCCCAGCGGCTTTATTTACCTACTTAAGCCTCAGGGATGGCAGGCGCCCCTCCCCCAGCCTCGCTGCTGCCTTGCGGATTGCCGCAGACTGCTGTGTTAGCAAGGAGGGAGGCTCCGTGGGAGTGGGACCCTCCCGGCCAGGTGTGGGATATAATCTCCGGTGTGCCGGTGTTACAGCGCAGTATTGGGGTGGGAGTTACCCGATTTTCCAGGTGTTGTGTGTCTCAGTTCCCCTGGCTAGGAAAAGGGACTCCCTTCCCCCTCGTGCTTCCCAGGTGAGGCGATGCCTCGCCCTGCTTCAGCTCTTGCTGGTCGGGCTGCAGCAGCTGACCCGCACCGATTGTCCGGCACTCCCAAGTGAGATGACCCCAGTACCTCAGTTGAAAATGCAGAAATCACTGGTCTTCTGTGTGGCTCGCACTGGGAGATGGAGACTGAAGCTGTTCCTATTCGGCCATCTTGCTCCGCCCCCTATTTACTTATTTTTAACTTTCAGCAATGTTTAGTAGTTTGTGTGAAGTCTTGCACATATTTATGAATGTTTTATTCTTTTATGATATTTTGTGAAAGAAATTGCTTTGTAATGTTATTATTCACTTATTTTCTGTTTGTATATAGAAAATAATTTTTCTAGCCAGACACAGTGGCTCCTGCCTGTAATCCCAGCACTTTGGGAGGCCAAGATAAGGATCACTTGAGCCCAGAAGTTTGAGACCAGCCTGGGCAATAGAGAGAGACCCTGTCTCTACAAAAAATTAAAAATTAGCCAGGTGGCAAACACCTGTAGTCCCAGCTACTCAGGTGGCTAAGGTAGGAGGATCACTGAGACTGCAGTGATCTGAGATCATGCCACTGCATTCCAGCCTGGGCAACTAAATAAATGACGTATCATCTTTAAAAAAATGAATAAAAGCTTTTCCATATTATTCTTCTATCCCATGACCTTGCTAAATTAGTGTATTACTCTAAGGCTTGTTTTGTTGATATCATAGGAATTTCTACATGACAAATTTTCTTATTTACTGTCAGTTTTTATTTTGCACAGTTAATCTTTATAGGTAAGGCCTCAAGTATAATGGTTACTGGACCTGGTAAGAGTAAGCATTCTTGCCTGATCCCAAATCTTGGGAAAAAGCATTCAATATATCACCATTAAGTAAGATGGTAAGAGTAGGGATTTTTTTTTTAGACATACTATTTATCAGACTAAAAAAGTTCTTTTTTATTCTGTGTTTCTGTAATGATTGTTTTTACCATGAATAGTATTAAAATTTGGTCAAATATTTTTCTGCATTCATTGAGATAATGTAGTTTATCTTCTATATTTTCGTATTCTGATTAATTGTATTGATAGTTTTTTTAGTCTTAAGCAAACCTTGCATTTTAAAGATAAATTCTACCTGGTTATGATGCATCTGCCTTTTTATACATTGATTAATTTAAATTGCCAATATTGTAAAGCATTTTCACACTATGTTTACAAAGCATATTGGCAAATGGTTTTCCTGTAAAATCTTCATTTGTTTTGTTATTAGGATAATGTTGGCCTAAAAAGTGAATTAGAAAATTTTTTTTTCTCTTCTATCTCTGGAAGAGTTGGTTCAAATTGAGATTATGTAATCCTAAATTTTTTTCAAGAAAGACTGGAATTTTCCTTGTAGTAATGTGCTTAATAACAAATTCACTTTTTAAATACATATAATATTGTTCAGGTTACCTATTTCTTTTCAATAAGCTTGGCAATTTGTGTTTTTCAAGAAATATATTTATTTCTTTATTTATATTTTATTATACTTTAAGTTCTAGGGTACATGTGCACAATGTGCAGGTTTGTTACATATGTATACATGTACTATGTTGATGTGCTGCACCCGTTAACTCATCATTTACAGTACTCCCCCCAACCCAAAGATAGGCCCGGTGTGTGATGTTCCTCTTCCTGTGTCCAAGTGTTCTCATTGTTCAATTCCCACCTATGAGTGAGAACATGCGGTGTTTAGTTTTTTGCCCTAGCAATAGTTTGCTGAGAATGATGGTTTCCAGCTGCATCCATGTCCCTACAAAGGACATGAACGTATCCTTTTTTTATGGCTGCATAGTATTCCATGGTGTATATGTGCCACATTTTCTTAATCCAGTTTATCATTGATGGACATTTGGGTTGGTTCCAAGTCTTTGCTATTGTGAATAGTGCCACAATAAACATATGTGTGCATGTGTCTTTATAGCAGCATGATTTATAATCCTTTGGGTATGTACCCAGTAATGTCACGGCAGGGTCAAATGGTATTCCTAGTTCTAGATCCTTGAGGAATTGCCACACTGTCTTCCACAAAGGTTGAACTAGTTTACAGTCCCACCAACAGTGTAAAAGTGTTCCTATTTCTCCACATCCTCTCCAGCATCTGTTGTTTTCTGACTTTTTACTGATCGCCATTCTAACTGGTGTGAGATGGTATCTCGTTGTGGTTTTGATTTGCATTTCTCTGATGGCCAGTGATGATGTGCATTTTTTCATGTGTCTGTTGGCTGCATAAATATCTTCTTTTGAGAAGTGTCTGTTCATATCCTTCGCCCACTTTTTGATGGGCTTGTTTGTTTTTTTCTTGTAAATTTGTTTTAGCTCTTTGTAAGTTCTGGATATTAGCCCTTTGTTAGATGAGTAGATTGCAAAAATTTTCTCCCATTCTGTAGGTTGCCTGTTCATTCAGATGGTAGTTTCTTTTGCTGTGCAGAAGCTCTTTCATTTAATTAGATGCCATTTGTCAATTTTGGCTTTTGTTGCCATTGCTTTTGGTGTTTTATACATGAAGTCCTTGCCCATGCCTGTGTCCTGAATGGTATTGCCTAGGTTTTCTTCTAGGGTTTTTATGGTTTTAGGTCTAATATTTAAGTTTTTAATCCATCTTGAATTAATTTTTGTATAAGGTGTAAGGAAGGGATCCAGTTTCAGCTTTCTACATATGGCTAGCCAGTTTTCCCAGCACCATTTATTACATAGGGAATCCTTTCTCCATTTCTTATTTTTGTCAGGTTTGTCAAAGATCAGATGGTTGTAGATGTGTGGTATTATTTATGAGGGCTCTGTTCTGTTCCATTGGTCTATTTCTCTGTTTTGGTAACAATACCATGCTGTTTTGGTTACTGTAGTCTTGTAGTATACTTTGAAGTCAGGTAGCATGATGCCTCCTGCTTTGTTCCTTTGGCTTAGGATTGTCTTGGCAATGAGGGCTCTTTTTTGGTTCCATATGAACTTTAAAGTAGTTTTTTTCCAATTCTGTGAAGAAACTGATTGGTAGCTTGATGGAGATGGCATTGAATCTACAAATTACTTTGGGTAGTATGGCCATTTTCATGACATTGATTCTTCCTATCCATGAGCATGGAATGTTCTTCCATTTGTTTGTGTCCTCTTTTATATCGTTGAGCAGTGGTTTGTAGTTCTCCTTGAAGAGGTCCTTCACATACCTTGTAAGTTGGATTCCTAGGTATTTTATTCTCTTTGAAGCAATTGTGAATGGGAGTTCACTCATAATTTGGCTCTCTGTCAGTTATTGGTGTATAAGAATGCTTGTGATTTTTGCACTTTGATTTTGTATCCTGAGTCTTTGCTGAAGTTGCTTATCAGCTTAAGAAGATTTTGGGCTGAGAAGATGGGGTTTTCTAAATATACAATCATGTCATCTGCAAACAGGGACAATTTGACTTCCTCTTTTCCTAACTGAATACCCTTGATTTCTTTCTCTTGCCTGATTGCCCTGGCCAGAACTTCCAGCACTATGTTGAATAGGAGTGGTGAGAGAGGGCATCCCTGTCTTGTGCCAGTTTTCAAACAGAGTGCTTCCAGTTTTTGCCCATTCAGTATGATATTGGCTGTGGGTTTGTCATAAATAGCTCTTATTATTTTGAGATACATCCCATCAATTCCTAGTTTATTGAGTTTTTAGCATGAAGGACTGTTGAATTTTGTCAAAGGGCTTTTCTGCATCTATTGAGACAATCATGTGGTTTTTCTCTTTGGTTCTGTTTATATGCTGGATTATGTTTATTGATTTGCATATATTGAACGAGCCTTGCATCCCAGGATGAAGCCCACTTAATCATGATGGATAAGCTTTTTAATGTGCTGCTGAATTTGGTTTGCCAGTATTTTATTGAGGATTTTTTCATCGATGTTCATCAGGGATATCGGTCTAAAATTCTCTTTTTTTTGTTGTGTCTCTGCCAGGCTTTGGTATCAGGATGATGCTTGCCTCATAAAATGAGTTAGGGAGGTTTCCCTCTTTTTCTATTGATTGAAATAGTTTCAGAAGGAATGATACCAGCTCCTCCTTGTACCTCTGGTAGAATTCGGCTGTGAATCCGTCTGGTCCTGCACTTTTTTTGGTTGGTAGGCTATTAAGTATTGCTTCAATTTCAGAGCCTGTTATTGGTCTATTCAGGGATTCAACTTCTTCCTGATTTAGTCTTGGGAGGCTGTATGTGTCCAGGAATTTATCCATTTTTTTCTAGATTTTCTAGTTTATTTGTGTAGAGTTGTTTGTAGTATTCTCTGATGGTAGTTTGTATTTCTGTGGGGTCAGTGGTGATATCCCCTTTATCATTTTTTATCGCGTCTATTTGATTCTTCTCTCTTTTCTTCTTTATTAGTCTTGCTAGCAGTCTATCGATTTTATTGATCTTTTCAAAAAACCAGCTCCTGCATTCATTGATTTTTTGAAGGGATTTTGTGTCTCTATCTCCTTCAGTTCTGCTCTGATCTTAGTTATTTCTTGCCTTCTGCTAGCTTTTGAATGTGTTTGCTCTTGCTTCTCTAGTTCTTTTAATTGTGATGTTAGGTATCAATTTTAGATCTTTCCTACTTTCTCTTGTGGGCAATTAGTGCTATGAATTTCCCTTTACACACTGCTCTAAATGTGTCCCAGAGATTCTGGTATGTTGTGTCTTTGTTCTCATTGGTCTCACAGATCTCAAACTCCGTGCTGGGAGAACCGCTACTCTCTTCAAAGCTGTCAGACAGGGATATTTAAGTCTGCAGAGGTTTCTGCTGCGTTTTGTTCAGCTATGTGTTGCCCCCAGAGATGGAGTCTACAGAGGCAGGCAGGCCTCTTTGAGCTGCAGTAGGCTCCACCCAGTTCGAGCTTTCCAGCCTCTTTGTTTACCTACTCTAAGCCTCAGCAATGGTGGGCGCCACTCCCCAAGCCTTGCTGCCGCCTTGCAGTTGGATCTCAGACTGCTGTGCTAGCAATGAGCGAGGCTCCATGGGCATGGGACCCTCCGAGGCAGGCGCGGGATATAATCTCCTGGTGTGCCATTTGCTAAGACCATTGGAAAAGCGCAGAATTAGGGTGGGAGTGACCCGATTTTCCAGGTGTCATCTGTCACAGCTTCTCTTGGCTAGGAAAGGGAATTCCTGACCCCTTGCGCTTCCTGGGTGAGGCGATGTCTCACCCTACTTTGGCTCACGCTTAGTGGGCTGCACCCACTGTCCTGCACCCACTGTGTGACATGCCCCAGTGAGATGAACCCGGTGCCTCAGTTGGAAATGCAGAAATCATGCATCTTCTGTGTCGTTCTTGCTGGGAGCTGTAGACTGGCGCTGTTCCTATTGGGCCATCTTAGAACTGCCTCCAGGAAATTTAGTCATTTTATCTGCTACAAATGCCTTAGAGTTTTTATTGAATTTCCACAGTTTATTTTTAATATACATAGCTTCTTTTTCAATAAAGAAGCTCACTTCTGAACCTCATATTGGTAACATAACTTTCTTTTTTTCTTGATTAGTCTAAGTGTTTTTATAAATAAGTTTTGTTGATATTTTAAACCTTGTTTCTTGCAGACAGAGTAGAATTGGATCATGCTTTTTAAATCCATTCTGACCATCTCTATCTTTTAATTGGATAATCTACTCCATTAATATTTATTGTAGTTATACATTTTAATGCAGTTGCTAATCTAGTATTTGTTTTGTTTTGGAGATGGAGTTTCATTTTTGTTGCCCAGGCTGGAGTGCAATGGCACCATCTCAGCTCCCTGAAACCTTCGCCTCCTGGGTTCAAGCAATTTTCCTGCTTCAGCCTCCCATGTAGCTGTGATTACATTCACCCGCCACCACGTCCAGCTAATTTTTTGTACTTTTAGTAGAGATGGGTTTTCACCATGTTGGCCAGGCTGGTCTTGAACTCCTGACCTCAGTTTTCCACCCACCTTAGCCTCCCAAAATCCTGGGATTACAGGCGTGAGCCAACACACCTGGTCACAAATATACTATTGATGTTAGTAATACTAATGTAGTTATTAGTATGACTGGAATAACATCCATCATTTGATTATTGGTTTTCTATTTGTCTCATTGTTTTTTCTTTTTCCTATTCTATTCTCCCTTCTTTAGGATTAATTGAAAAATTTTAGAATAACATTTTAATTTACTTATTGGCTTTTCGGTCATACATTTTTTTCAAATGTTTAGAACTCTCTCTAGTGATCTCACAGTACATCCTTAACTTTTTCACAACCCACATATGGTTAATATTAAACAAATTCATGTAAAATATATACTCTTAGCAAGAATATTAGTATGTTTACTGCCCTCCAACTTGAACACTTACCCTATATTTGCAGTACATGTTATATTTAGGTACATTTTAAATATTATAATGTAGTGTAGAAATATTTGCTTTAATTAGTGTATTAATTTATTGGGGCTTCCATAACAGGCATCATAACCTGGGGGTCTTAACAGACATTTTTCCCAGTTCTGGAGGCTACAAGTCTGAATTAAGGTTTTCTCAGGGCTATGCTCTTTCTAAGACTTTGATGAAGAATCCTTTTTGTCTTCCTAGCTTCTAGTGGTTGCTAGTAATCCTTATTTTACAGATACATCATTTCAGTCTACCTGTCTTCACATGTCTTATTTCCTCTGAGTGCCTGTCTCCTCTATGTCTCTGTGCATCTGTGTGTCCTCTCCTCTTCTTCTTCTTCTTCTTTTTTTGAGATGGAGTCTTTCTCTGTCACCCAGGCTGGAGTGCAGTGGCATGATCTCAGCTCACTACAACCTCTGCCTCCCGGGTTCAAGCAATTCTTCTGCCTCAGCCACCTGAGTAACTGGGACTACAGGTGCTCACTGCTATGCCGGCTAATTTTTTTTCACCGTGTTGCCCAGGCTGATCATGAACCCCTGAGCTCAGGCAATCCGCCAGCCTCAGCCTCCCAAAGTGCTGGGCTTACAGGCATGAGCCACCGTACTCAGTTCCCTCTCCTCTTCTTATAAGGACATCAGTCGTGATGGATTAGGGTTCACCCCAATTCAGTATGAAGTCATCTTAAAGTGAGGACATCTACGAAGACCCTATTTCCAAATAAGGTCACATTCTGAGATTCTGAGTGGACATCAATTTTGACGGGATACTACTTAACATAATACAAACACTTAGATATACTTTACATAACTTAAGATGAAAACATATATGTGTTTTCTCATACTCTTCTTTCTTTCCTAAAGTTCAAAGTATTCATTAACTCATTTAACTCATAGTTTCATTTAACTCAGCCTTAACAACTTTCTTTAGCATTTTCATGTAGATCTGCTGGGCATCACATTGTCCTAGTTTTCTTTTAACTTGAAAATGTCTTTAACATTTTTCTTGAAGGATATTTTCACTGAACATAGAATTTTGGATACATTTTTCTTTTTCTTTAAATATTTTAAAGGTTCTTTTTCATTCTTTTTAAATTTCCATTATTTCTGATAAAAAGATTTTCATAACTTCACTTGTTCTTCTTTATGCAATTTGTAAATTTTTTCTAAGTGCATCAAATTTTTAATTTATCTTTGGTTTTCAGCAAATTGTAATATGTTTAGGTACAGTTTTTTTTTTCATAGTCTGGGTTAATATTTGCTGAACTTCTTCAATCTGTAAAATTTTATTTTTCTTCCAATTTTTAAATTTTTGGCACCAATTTCTTCAAATATTATTTTCTGTCCCTTTTTTTCAACTTCCAGAAGACATATGTATTTTATCACTTTTGATATAGTTCCAGGGAAGACTAGACCTTTATTATGTCTTTTTATTAAATTTTTAATTCTGTTCTTCAGATTTAAAAATTCTCATTCATCTATTTTCCAGTTCAGTGGGTTTTTCCTCCCTTATCTCTATTTTGCTCTCAGCCCCTCCATGAGTTTACTTCTAATTTAGATAATAAATATTTTGGTTCTATAATTTCTATTTTGTTCTTTTCCACTGTTTCTTTTCTGTCACTCCCTCATCCTTTGCTATTTAAAAGCACATTTTCTTTTTGTTCCTGAACATAAATTACTTTAAAATTCATGCATGCGAATCCTAACATCTGTATCATTTCCCTTTCTACTGGCTATCCTATAATTCTTCAAGCCAACACGATGGTAGAATTTTCTATTAGTGCTTTACTCTCCCTGCATGACCCAGATTAGGACTCTCCCTCTTACTAAATGCTGTTAAAATGTGAAACACACCCAGAACCATACCCTTCTACCAAGTGCTAATATACTAGTGCCTGCTGTTTGATTCACTTTCTGGTACCTTCAGTTAGGTGGCTTTTGTTGTTGCTATCATTTTATATTTGTATTTTTCCAGAGCTATGTTTTTGATCTGTGGGAAGTGTAATTCAATATGAGCTCCTTGGCTATACTCCAGGGTTGGTATTTAAAAATGTTTTTTCATCTATTTTTTGTATTGTATAATCCTATTGATCTATCTTTAAGTTTACTAACCTTTTCTCTGACATTTCCAATATAATTTTTAATTCTACCTGGAGAAATTTTATATCATTTATTATAATTTTCCATTCAAAAATTTACATGTGACTATTTTGATAGATTATATTTCTTTCCCACGTTTTTGTTTCTTATCATTCATTAAGATTTATTTCACATTAAAATTTTAATTAGAGTTTTAATAGTTGCTTTAGATTTTTGGCCTTTTAAATCCCACATCCAGGTCATCTCTAGGACTGTTTCTACTGACTATTATTTGACATATCTAGAAACTTTTTACTATCTAATTAGACATTTTTGTTGGTATGCTATAGACAGTTAATTCTGTTTTCTTTTTCTGAAAAGTGTTCATTTTTATTCTAGCAGTTAGTCAATTGATGGCTGATCTCTTTGAGTTTTTGTAGTCTTGACTTCATGCTTTGTGGAAGGACAAAGTATGTACTAACCTTTCTAAATTTGACAAGGATCACACTCTAAATTCTGTCTTTTCTATGGAGAAGTTTGGTAATTGTCCCACGACAAAGAGCCAGGGGAGACATGGGACTCATCTCATGAGTTCTCTTTTTACAAATAGTGCAGTGTTTTGCCAAATGTAGAATGACTGTGATTTACCATTATATATTTTGTACATGCTTTTAATCATATATGCCACAATGACAGTCTGGTGCTAATTATGTCACATGACCAAATGAGGAAGTCCCTATTGGTTATCTTGAAACTCTCCTTCTTTACTAGTTCCTTCAACCAGTATTTAAATATTGTCATGTTTCTCACCATAAAAAAGCAAAGAAACATAGCCTTTAAAACCTCTGATTTCTCTCTCTCCCACCCAATTTCTCCACTTTCCTGAATAGCTAACCTTATTAAAGTGTTGTTCAAAATGGCCATCTCAACTATTTCAGTTCCCATTCATTCATTATTATACTGTAATATGACTTACAACTCCACTAGAAGGCTACAAGAGGACAATTTATCAATTGGTTTCTTGTCACTAAATGACAGGGAAATTATTCTACCAAGTCTTAAAAAAGAGCGATTTTACTCTCATATTTGAGGTTTTTAGGATGATATATTAGGGAACTCTTGTTAAATGAAGCAAAATGTGGTTCTAACGATTATGAAAACACTGGTATCAAAAGTGAATGTAAAGTATTTGAATAAAATTGTTCCATGAAATATCAGAGCTGGGCTTCTGTCACTCAAAGTGGAGTCCTGATATTGAGGTTAGAGAATTAGGCAGAGGCCAGGACATTCATGTGTTTTACAGGATGGTGAACTTTTGGCTTTATAAGACTCAATTTGAATTTTACTTTTTCCAAATCAGTTCCAACTTCTGTGGCCTTTACCCACAAACCAGGTGTTTACATATAGTCTTACTTATTCTGATTCACTGCTTATTTCATTGAGTATAGTTATTTGCTTATGTGTCATGTACTCTTTGGAACTCTTATTGCCAGATGTGTCACATCATTCTTTGTTTTCACAACATCTTGCACAAAGTTTAGTCCATAATAAAAACGGTGGTTGGGGTAATGCTAAACACATACTACAATTCTGTTTTCCCCTTTATTGTCATTAAAAATGGAAATCAATTAGAATAGCAATTAAAGCAATTGCAAGTACAGCTTAGTGATCCTAGCTAACACACAGGTTGGAGAGAGAGATAAGAAAAGAAAAAGTAATCTATACAGTTAAAATAACTTGTAATCATGTGCATCTGCTCAAACATGCCATTGATTTTTACTTACTAACATTGTCAAAATGTTTTATTTAGGATTAATACTTTTTTTTTTTTAAGACGGAGTTTCTGTCACCCAGTCTGGAGTGGTGTGGTACGATCTCCGTTCACTGCAACCTCTGCCTCCTGGGTTCAAGGGATTCTCCTGCATCAGCCTCCCAAGTAGCTGGGACTGCAGGTGCACGCCACCACGCCCAGCTAATTTTTTGTATTTTTAGTAGAAACGGGGTATCACCATATTAGCCAGGATGGTCTTGATCTCCGAACTTGTGATCCGCCCACCTCGGCCTCCCAAAGTGCTGGGATTACAGGCATGAGCCACTGCGCCCAGCCTAAAAATCTTTTCTAACAATTATTCTTAGTGTTGGTCTGGGTGTGAAGTGATGTTAGGAATTTCTGATCACCCAGCTCTGAAAAAAAAAAAAAAAAAAAAAAAAAAAAACCATAATAACACTCTTAGGGGTCAGTCTCCCAAAGAGGGAAGTATCATATTCCTAAAATCAGGTGATCTACTCATCTGGGAAGAAAATATACAAGTCCAAGGCAGAGCAGTGGTCTAAATTGAGAGAAGCATACTGATGGAACTAGGAAGCCATAACCCATATTTCCGATAACAGCAGAAGGAAAGGGTTGCACCAGGTTGTACCAGAGAGTAAGCACCATGCTTTGCAAGACCACCTAGCTGCATTGGTATTCTCTACCTGTGATAGAGGAAGTTTGGAAATAAGGACACCACTTCATACATTTAAACTGACCAGGTTCTTTTGTGGTACATTCTGGAATAGTTAGAAGATGGCTTTGGAATTCTTTCCATAGCAGAGTAGTGGAACATTCTAATAGACCCTATGATTCTGAAGATATTTTCCCAGTGTCCATAGACCTTCTTCAATATAGAGTGAGACTCATCATAACTATTATCTCAAAATCTCTATGTAACTGATGTAATGTAGCCACTGGAGAGAGGATTTTTACAAAGTGTTTTGAGTTCCTTCAGCGTTGCATAAAATATAATGGTCATTTCAACTGAAACTTTCAATGTGAAATATTTACACATTGTGTGACATTCACTGTGTTGATAGCCACATAACTATGATAGTTAGGTATATGTCAAAAGTGAAGGACACATCATAGTATAAAGGGCACCAAACCAGTTATTATCCACCTTTAGCATCTGCTTTCTCTCAAGATGTTTGTGTCACCAAATATTTCTTAAATGTCAGGGACCTGCTTATTTTGCAACTAATCAATAAAAGGGCAGTTTAGGAAATACTGAATGTGAATGTATAACACTGGTCATGAGAAATGGTCCTGTTAAATGTTTATCAGGGATCTTTGTATTGAATTAATTTAACTTTTTTTGTGCTGTGAAATGCTGTCATGAAGCAAACGTTTAGATAAATGAGGTTATACTAGAGGATGCACAGCATAAATATGTTGTCCTAAGATTCTGACCTTCTTTGTTTGCACATATTGAGGAAGAAGTAGAATTATCTGGGCTTAGTTTTATGCAGTTTGGGTTTTTTCCAAGAAATATATTATCCAAAATACTTTCTTATGCTTCCCAATATAATTTATTTCACTTTATTTTCAGGCATAGAAATCACTGAATTAATAGTCTGTCTCATTTAGACATTAAATAAAACCTGGAAATCTAAATGGAGTGTAGATTTTACTGACATTTTATCTAGTATAAACATGTTTAAATCCATTGCTTTCCTCTTAACATCTACCTCATGTCAGCAATACTGAGGATTCAAAAGTTTTAGATGGGATGAGGAGAAGAAAAAAATTTAACATAGGCCCTGCAAGGGAAGGGAAGACTACCTGAATCACCTTTGTCAGTTCTGAGTAGTCAGAAGGCAGCATGAAGACATTGCCTACATAAGGGCTGGGACTAGATATGGAGTAAACTAAGAAATAAAGACTGATCTTAATGAAAAGACTTGGAGAAAGCAATAACGGGATAATTGTCTATCCTGTAATAGGGAGAACAAGACAACAGCATCCAGGCTATTGGACACGTCTGCATGAAAGTCTTGGATTGCCAACCTCCAATGCAAACAGTTGAGACATTTGGGGTAAATATAAATGAAAATATTATATATTTTCATTTATATTTACCCCAAATGTTATGAAAATATTATGAATAATAATATTTTCACTGTCAGGCCATTCATAGCATTAGAAAATAAAAACCTTACCAGATGCATAACATTATGAACTTAGAAATAATAAATCTTTATTCTATAAAAGATTTTAAAAATTAGCATTTGAGTAGCATCCAGATCTTGATTTCTAACACTCATTTTTCATTTAAAGGAATCAGAGTTTAACATGCTTAAAAGATTTGGATGTGCCAGATGGTTTGGAAGTGCTCAAAAAATCATGGATATATAAAGGACTCAGGGGTCTACTTGAAGGAGTTCTCAGTGTTCTAGTATGGGTCAATTTAAACAACAAATTAAGTAACAATAGTAACAGATTGTAGCCAATAGAATAAGGTAAGTATCCACGCATGATCGATATTAACATGAATAAGAAATTGAATGCGTAACAAATAGGAAGGCATGCGTTCTTCCATAAAGTACAATTCCAAGTAATTTCTATAGAATGTACAATGGAAATATAAAATAGCCATGCAGGAAACTCCAGAGCCATTGTGGCAGGAAAGACATTGATGCATTTAATGTATATGACAAATAGGACATTTGCATAGTCTCAAAGTATCTTCCCACAGATACGCCTTAATTTCAAAGAAGGAAATCCAGCTTTTGCGAGAGCAGTAGTAAGACATATGGATATCATGCACCACCTGCTCTAATGCACTTGAAAGCGTCTAACATTACCACTGTTGTATTATTGCCAAATACCTGTAAACTCAATGTATTAAGAAGAAAACCGCAGATGAAGCCAGGCTAAGGGACATTGTACTAACTGCCTGTCAGTATTCTTTAAAAGTATCAAGGCCTGAAACACGAGAAAAGACTGAGGAACTTTCGGATTAGTGGAGACACAGGAGGCATGACAACTGAGTGCAATGTGGAATTCTGAATTTGATCCTGGGCCAGAAAAGAAAACATTCATGGGAAAACTTTAAATATTTGAATAAGATCTAAAGGCGAGTTAATAGTATTATGTCAGTGTTAATTTCCTCATTTCAATAACTGTACTATGGTTATGTAAATTATGCTGTCATTAGGGGAAACTAGTTTAAGTGTTTACAAGAATTGTGTACTACATTTACACAGTTTTTGAACCTATAAATATTGTACAATAAAAAGTAAAAATGAGAAAAATGTGGGCTTTGACTTCTTTTTTATTTTTGACTGAGTCTTGATCTCAGCTCACTGCAACCTCCGCCTCCCAGGTTCAAGTGATTCTCCTGCCTCAGCCTCCCAAGTAGCTGGGACTACAGGTGCGCACCACCTCACCCAGCTAATTTTTGTATTTTTAGTAGAGACCAGGTTTTACCATGTTGGCCGGGGTGGTCTCAATTTCTTGACCTCCTGATCCCCCCCAACACCCCCTCCCCCCGCCTCAGCCTCCCAAAGTGCTGGGATTACAGGTGTGAGCAGCCATGCCTGGCCTAACTTCTTCATTTTAGCAAAAGCACCATTTATTGGTGGGTTCTAAGAAATTGCTAGTGTATGTACAATGTAGAAAGAGCCATCTGGCATTTGGATATATGGTTTGTTGTGTGGCTGAGCTCTACTGAATTTCATCTTTAAGGCAAAAACATTAGTGACCTCTTTTCTCTAAGTGATGATTTAAGTGGTACTTTACCAGAAGTACTGCCTCTCTAAATTACTGAAGGTTCTGTGGAGAATTCTTGGCCAGGATCAATTAGGGCTGATAATCAGTTATGAGGCAGTTTTAAAGATGCAGAAGCCATAAGAACCTTTTTCTGCAAAATTTGTCACATCATCTATAAGGTTCTTGATAATATTTGTTCTATTGCAATTAACTTTGAAGAGATTGAGAAAATGTCCCTTCTGTATCTACTATAAAATTAAAGATAGACTATTAAATTTCTCCATCTCCTACAATATGAAGATAAAAGAAGCAATAAAAACAATTGCTATATAACACTTTTGTTGTGAAAGTAATTTTCAAACACAAATTTCTTAGCAGGTGTAGAGCATTACTGACCTTTTAAGCTGTTATGAAATTTGTAGTAGGTGGAGATTATAGGAAAATTCCTTGCCCTTGGCTGTTTCCTTGAAGAGAATTGTGTTAGCCCTCATTCCGAGTCATCAAGTGCCACTTCTTATCGCAGAGCCTATGCTTACACTGTCCTGAGGCCTACTTTCCTCAGCTTTTACCAGCCTCATTTGAATCATCCTTTACTTTTCAAGATTCAGCACCTAAATTAACTCTACTTGACAGCTCTTCTCCTCTCTTTTTCTTCCGCCCCTCCATTTATGTGAGTCTTCAATAGCATGACCGAGGGACCAATCACTGCTTTATAAATGAATACTTAATGTCTCAGGATCCTACTCCAAGTTATAGGCTCCTTGAGGGCAAGGGTTGAATCTTTTTCTTTTCTTATTTTTAGTCTTAGGAGAGTTCCTGGTACATAGTAAATGCACAGTAATTATTTGACAGAGAAGTGAGTAGTGAGTGAGTGAGTGAGTGAGTGAGTGAACTAGTAAATAGAAAGATGATTCGAAATCGGTGAAATGTAAAACAAGCCCAGAGTACAAACTTAGAAACTTATCTATAAGTTGGCAAAGTTATTTGCCAACATAAGCAAAATTCTAAAATATCTAGTTGGGCTGGGCACAGTGGTTCACGCTTGTAATCCCAGCACTTTGGGAGGCCAAGGCAGGCAGATCACTTGAGGCCAGGAGTTTGAGACCAGCCTTGCCAATGTGGTGAAACCCCATCTCTAATAAAAGTGCAAAAATTAACTAGGTGTGGTGATGCATGCCTGTAATCTCATTTACTCAGAAGGTTGAAGCAGGAGAATTGCTTGACCCCAGGAGGCAGAGGTTTCAGTGAGCCAAAATCATGCCACTGCACTCTAGTCTGGGCAACAGAACAAGACTCTTTCTCAAAAAATAAAAATAAATAAATAAAATATCTAGTTGGCATTTTTTCAGTATGTTTCAGAATTCTATGTATCTAGTGTAATACAATAAAACTGTAGTTGGCCTGAACCAAGATTATGCATTGCTGTGCTGGGTTGAGCACCCCTTCTTACCACCACCCCAGTGCACAACACACACACACACACACATAACCTTACCTCTCACATTTAGGAACTCACTCAATCTTCACTTCTGTCGAGATCCCATCTCTGTTTTGAAATTAACCTTACCTGTTTCCATTCCCAAAAGATTGATGAAGTTACTTAAAGGAAAGAATAATATTTCTCTTTTCTAGATAACATTTACACCTTAATAAAGAGAAGTTAAATCAAAATATACCTAAAATGAACAGTCCTAGATATGACAGAAAAATGAATAAAAGTAAGTTTGCTTTGCGTTGCTTGTATTATGAAGGAGGACATCTACTGGACCTAAATGTAAGGTCATACCTCCATTTGGTATGATCATACCTTCATTTTGGTACAGGACACATTTAGCACAGATATATTTCAAAAATATGAAATCTCATTTTCACAGGATTTTTATTAATCTTTCTCCAAACTACCTTTTATTCTTTACCACATTCTTAACCCTGTTTGTTTCGTAACTCTTTAGACTGTCATGAACCTTATAGGCATTTTTATTTTTTGGTTTACACAGAAATCCTCAGCTTATAATTCTGTGTTTTTCAAGTCCCAAATTATACTTTGTGATCAAATTAATAACTCGCATAACCTAAAACAGCTACACAAAACAATGTTTAAATGGGGAAGTAGGTTAGTTGCTAAGAAAATCTGATTTAGTGTATCATTCACATAGAGAATAGGTTCCATTTAAATATTTTTTTCCGGTCCTTATCTCCTCACTAAATGTAAATTACAGAAAAATGACATTATTTGAGGTGAATTTTGCAGAAAATGCATGCTTTGACTTTGCATAAAATGAATTTTGCTAAGAAGTTCAGTTGACTTAGGGGCCTGGAGCAGTGGCTCACGCCTGTAATCCCAGCACTTTGGGAGGCCGAGGCAGGTGGATCATGTGGCCAAGAGATGAAGACTATCCTGGCCAACATGGTGAAACCCCATCTCTACTAAAAATACAAAACTTAGCCGGGAATGGTGACGGGCACCCATAGTCCCAGCTACTCCAGAGGCTGAGGCAGGAGAATCAGTTGAACGCAGGAGGCAGAGCTGCAGTGAGCCAAGATTGCACCACTCCACTCCAGCCTGGCAACAGAGCAAATCTCCATCTCAAAAAACAGTAAGAAAAAAAAAAAGAGGAAGAAGTTCAGTTGGCTAATGCTTATTGAGAGCCATTTTGGTTTAGATGTTGATTTCTGCACATCACATAGAGTTACAATTTAAGAAGTAGGGAGAGAGATGAAATTTCTAAGTAAATTTACACTTCTTATAATTTCTGCAGAATACACATAAAATGCATGTGATTGTCAACTCTATCCTCTAGATTTCATTATGTTTAAAAATTATTTTGGGTTGATTCCATGTCTTCGCTATTGAGAATAGTGCTGCAATGAACATATGCGTGCATGTATCTTAATGGTAGAATGATTTATATTCCTTTGGGTAAATACCCAGTAATGGGATTGCTGGGTCAAATGGTATTTCTGGTTCTAGGTCTCTGAGGAATCACATGTTCTCTCTTATAAGTGGGAGGTGGAGAGTGAAAGCACATGGATGCAGAGAGGGGAACCACACACACTAGGGCCTGTGGAGGGGGTGGGGGAAGGAGAGCATCAAAATACATAGCTAATGCATGTGGGACTTAATATCTGGGTGATGGGTTGATAGGTGCATCAAATCACCATAGCACACGTTTACCTATGTAGCAAACCTGCATGTACTGCACATGTATCCTGGAATTTAAAATAAAACAAAATTAATTTAAAAAATTAATTGACAAATCATTGGGTTAAGATGACTCCAGGATGTTAAGTTCCTATGTAAGAAAACCAAAACTCAACTCAGAGTGAATGATCATAAACTATGAAAAGAAAGATTAAGCTTAACCAATCAGAAACTGCCAACTAACCTTTAACTACTGACTTTCCACTTTAACCAATCAAATATTTTCTTTGTCTTGCTTCTTCACATGCCTTATAAAAGTTTTCTCCTGGTGCCCCCTTGGTGGATCCCTGAACCACCTGGGGTCTGATGCTGCCTGATTGGTGAATTGCTGAATGCTTAAAGAAACTCATTACAGTTTTGATTTATCTATGTTTATCTTTAACAACTGAAAACTTAAAATATGAAGGTAATTAAATCCTAGAAAATGAACTTAAAATATCCAAATTTCTTAAATTCAAAATTGATTTTAAAATTGTCTTTTGCCTTTCAGTGAATTTTTGAGAAAATATCCATCTATTCTAGATTTAAAATCATATATTTATTTTTAAGTGGAAGATAAATAAAATAAATACATAAAAATATTTGCTTAGGTTGAAGGATGCTTAATATATTTATATGCCAAGAAAGAACAGTTTAAGAAATAGCTTTATTTTGATACCATTTAGTATATGCATATATCTTGTGAAATATGAAAAACTTGAAAATGTATCTAAACCATGGCAGTCTAAGTAAAACAATTAGTGGATTTTATTTTATTCTATTTATTTTTCTCTATGTCTTATTTCTATTTGAATATATATTACTACTGTAATTTTAGTAGTAAGGAAAATATTTTTAAAAGGAAAAAGAAAGAAGAGCGGTAGCCCAGGTACTGCTGTTTCGGTACTGGTTTCTTTTCTTTGTGCCAAATGACAAAGAAACCATTGGCAATGTAATGTACGTGCAACGTACATCCAAGTTCCTAAACTTGACCGATAAATTTAGTGTTGAATGGTCAAGTCAGGACACATTTTTATACCCTTTTACAATTCATCCAAGGGCCAGTTCTGCTTCTATTTTACACCATGTCTTGGAATGTCAGTCATTCACCCATTTTAATTCTCGCTTAAAATAAATGATGTAATTTCAAATCTACAGTCTTAGAAGGAAACATAGAGCATCTGACAAGCTTAAGCAAGAGATAATTAACTTGTCAACACCATTTTTTCTTCCTGACATGGAAAACTAAAAATTCAAGAGTATTTCAAGTCATTCCGGTGTAATTTTGTATAGAAAGGGGAATATTTTCTCAGAATTTAGGGCTATTTTCAAAATTATTTCTTTCCTTGCAGCTAGAAGAAAAATATTATAAGAAAAAAATTTATCCTGTAGAGAACTCAAGTAGAGGTAAAAAAAGATTTTACATTAATTTACAAAAGATAGTTGGCATAAAGTAGGCAAATATGTTGCAAAATAAATTTCCATTTGAAATGTGTGATTGCAAAAAAACCCAACCCTGATAATAGTGTACAACAAATTGTCCATTGAATTTTCTGTCATAAATGTGAAAGTGTTTCAGGTTTGAAAATGTAATAATAGTATTTGCTAGGGAATATTAGAGAACATACCACTGGTGAAATTGAAAGTGTTGCTCTTGTGTCTTAGCTACTTTATGTTATCTTTCTCAGAAAAATGAAATTATGAGTTTCCTCTTGATTCAAGATCCAAAAAGGCCCACACAATGCTTGTTTCATGGGTTTCATAAGATACTTTTAATTTCTTCTTAATTTATTTGTTGAAGAAACCTAGACAATTTTCCTGTAGAGTTTCCTTAATTGTTACCTTTCCTAATTGCATCACTACATTTCTCTGATCTCTGAATGTCTTTTAAATTAGTAGTGAGATCTAGGGTTAGTTTGGTCAAGTTTGATTGTTTTCATTGTTGGGTTTTTTTTTGTTTTGTTTTTTTGTTTTATGATCAAGATGGCTTTAGAAGTGGTATGGATTCTTCCAAGAAAAGAAACGCATGTCTCTTTTGTTATGTTAGTGGCCATGAATGTTCAGATCCATGAATTCATTAGGGTTTGAAAAGTTGGTTATAAAGGACCTATTACTGCATCTACTCCTTGTTTACCCAGAGGTAAACATTTTATGTTTCAATCATTCACAGTTATTTTCAGGATCTATATTCCAATTGTCTCAAATTTGGACATTGAGACATTCCTGTGCACTTCTGATACAATTGTAAGGTCTTTGATAGTCTAGCCCTCAAAAAATTAAAATTTCCTTCCCATATCTTATTCAAATAATGGAAATAGCAAAGAATACAATGGATGTAAGAAAGTGTGATCAGGTGCAGTGGTGCAGACATGTAGTCCCAGCTACTTGGGAGGCTGAGGCAGCAGGATAGCTTGAGACCAGGAGTTTGAGGCGTTAGTGTATTAACATTGTGCCTGTGAATAGCCCCTTCACTCCAACCTCCATTTCTTAAAAAATAAGTATGGAGAAATTTTGATCATTTTCTATAATGATTACTTTAATATTTTCTTAACAATTATATAGTAAGTTCTTTCGAAAATATATTAGTAGGGTGGATGAGTTAGTGTTGCAGATACCCTAAACAGGTGCTTCCTATGCCTATTGGATAAATAATTCTAACACTAAGCACTAAATGTATCATAAATAGCTGTGTCTGCATCCCATCTGCCTATATAATAGCCTACCTCCCCCAAGAACACATACACATGCACCTCATCTTTCTGGGAAATTTCTGAAAGGCCACAATAAAAAGAAATTCGCTGATTCAGATTCTGAATTAGGCTAAATGCTAGGGATCATATTGAATAAGCAGATAGCTTGTTTCACGTCAAATGATATCTATAATAAACAAGAGTTTCAATATGTTTTCTTACTATTTTCTATACACAGTATATCTTAAGCTCTGAACACAAAATTATCGTTATTTGTGTAAAATAAACTATGAAACCAGAAAAAATATGGTACCAGAAATAACACCATCACTCAGCGGTCACCTAATCATTACTATCAATCAGTGAAATTCTTATAAAGTTTTCCTATTGTAAATAATCTGCATTATTAGTTAACTGTTAAATTGAAATGAAATACATACTGTAAAACTTAGGATTTTGTAAGTGCCCCTAGTACAGAAACATATCTTTTGATTTTTCGGATATCTCTCTACTTACTTGGTTTGATTTATTATATTTGCAATAATATCTTCTTCCTGTGACTTTAAAATTCTCTAAATGTAACTAGAGTTAAAGAATCATAAACAATTAAGAGATAAGTGAACCATTCTTTCCGATGATTCAAAAATGTTGTATAGCACTTTGACATTCTTATTTTCCTCATTTAGCTTTTTATTTCAACAAATATAGGAAAAATTACTCTTTAATTCTGAAAACTTATTTAAAATATTTCATTTTCACTTGAAATAATTATTTGGAAAAATATTACCATGCTCTTCACTAAAGCAGTATTTTAATTCTTTGCAAAATTACATGATTTCTTAGAGAGCTATACGAATAATTCTAAACTGAAAGTTTCTAAGTTTACATGGCTGTTTCAGGTTAAATATGACCAAAATATAATTGTATAACTATACAATAATATTATTTTCCTGCAATTTAAAAATCAGATTTATTACCTAAAGCATCCAGATTAAAATAACGAATAACCCCAACCAGAGAGCAGAGCCAGTCATGCCCTAGATAAATCTGTTTAAAAAATCTAGTTTTACAAATTCATCATGTAGACAAATCAGTCTGCCTGTGGTTCAATGTCATACTCAAATAGTCATTGTCATCAGGATGTCAGTCATAATGTTTTTATTGTAATTTAAGTGTCTAATGTGATTATGGTGGATATTTAATATCTATACTCTTTATTTCACCAAGAATATGAAGAGGACAAATACTGAAAAGTTGAGAGGTTGGTAATTTTCCATCATCACATGGTCAGACATTGTTAATGTCTTAAGATACAACTCAAGTTTTCTTCTCTATTTCTAAGATAGAATTATCTTTCCTTATTTTGAACTTGTATTGTATTTTGTTATTATTTTATTCATTTATCAATGTCTGGCTTATTTATAAGCATGTCTTATCTCACCTTGTAGATAAATTCTTTGAAAGTAGGAAATATTTTTCAGAACATCCAGTTTAATGTCTTAAACATAGTAATTTTCAGTGAATATTTGTTGAATAAAAGAAAAATTAATGGCATTGTGTGAGTAAAAAGAAAGATGATAATGTTATCTTTGGTAAATAGTTCTTTAAATATTCAAATAGGGTAAATATGGTGTTAATGTATTCCAGGACATATTATGCACCCTATTTGATGCTTGGATTGTCAGATGCTCATGGCTCATTAACCCTATAGTTTATGAAATTTGAAAAAGAAAAGTCACTAGCATATTTGCATATTTCTCCGAAACATCATTTCTTATGTTTCTCTTATTGAATAATTTATAAAATAAACAGTTTTGAAGTACAAATACCAAGAGAGAATAAAGTATTTCTACATTAGAGAGAAGGAATTAGAGATATAATGTGACAATCAAAAACATGTGTAATACTCATTAATTGCAGGTGAGCCTTATATACAAAAAAGTCCTAATTATTTGGTCCACAAACACTTGTGTAGGACTGGCATCGATTAAAAAAAAAAAAAAAAAGATAAAAAATGAGAAAACTTCTCTTGAAGAATTTTTACTATCACATTAGAAGATAGAAATATAAAAACCTAATTATAATAGAATGAATTAAATAAATTCTGTAAGAGATGCCTGAAAAGTGCAAAGGGAATACTGAGAAGAATAGAGAACACTAAAAACAGTTGGGGGGTCAGAAACCTTCAAAGAAGAGGTGACATTTGAGCTGATTATTAATGTTTCAATACATTTTATCATCAAGTATCTGTGTGTGGAGAGAGGTGCTGAGTGATAGTCCAGACACAGAAATAAGAGTCCAAATTTATGCAAGTTTGAAGAAACACGAATGATTTAGGGAACAGCATGTAACTCAGTACGGTTAGGGTATTTATTATGTGTGAAAATACTGTTGAGTAATTGGAGAATTTGCTTCTAAAGAAAGTGACATAGAATGGTAGAAAGAAGACTTTAAAGAGATTTTAAATGTTATACTTTATTCTTGAAGCAATGGAAAGCTGCTGGAGGATTTCAGGTGGTAAATGACATAATGAAATTTGTATTCATACCAATAACTCCAGCTGATGCTGCAAATGAAAATCAAAATACAAGAATCTACTTAATCACATATTTTGGCTTTTCTTAATAAACTATGTTTTTGGTAACATCTTTTTCCATCTGGAATACTGCTATCAAATATATTGCGAAACAGTTGTAAAACATTTAATTGTTAGGATAACAGAACATAAATTATTGGAAGATTTTAAATTATCAAGTTAAAATATATCTAGTTAAGGCAGGAAATAATTTCAATGTCATTTCATTTTAATAAAGTTGTTAAATTCCTCAAAATTTTATATAAGAAAGAGAAATAAAGTCCATGGAATATTTTTATTTCTAGAGTATTATAATAGAAGCCCAAATGCCTTTTTATCTATGAGAATATTGTCAGCAATATAAGAAGGCAACGACCATGATTATTTATTAAGTGCCCATTAGGTGTCAGTCATATTTTAGCTGCATGTATGCATATGATCTCATTAATTCTCTTGTAACCCTGGGAGATATGTAGACATGAAATCTGAGACCAAAAGGAATTTTGTACTTTCCAGAGGTTCATCACAATATTAAATGGCAGAACCCTTGACTTCAAACTAAGTTAATAAAGCAGTTTTTAATAAAAACTATTTGCCAGACATTCTTAATTAGTTTAATGTGTAAATGCGCCTAAAACATTTAATGCCACTAAAATGCAGTTAAAAACTTTAGAATCAGAAGGTACCAGACCATACATTGAGTAGGAACACGTGACAATTTGCAAAAGAAAGATGTCATACCTTGGCTGTGTAGCAAGGTAAAGCCTCTGAACTGTCAGTTAATCAAGTAAAAAAAGGAGGACAAGACAAAGACAATAGAGGACCGGAAGCTATTTCAAATACAAATGTATAGCAGAAACAGAATTCAGGTCATGGACAAGGTGAGACTGTGGGTTAGCAGAATCTAGGGCACTAATTTGAAATCTAGTTAGTGCATGATTCAATGTCCACAGTCAAATCAGTCATCAAAGACGACAAAGGAGCAACAAAAATGATGAAATATAGAAACTAAGGCCAATCCACCTATCTAAAACAGTGTAGATAGATTCTCATAGATACGAGGCCTCTATTGAAGGTCCTGACATTGTTTCCTTGTAAAATTTCCGTTTTTAACTGACATGGTGCAGTGTAACAATATGTTTCCCAGGTGAATTGAAGTGACCTTTGTTATTACTTGCCATTGTTGGGATTTTTATGTAGCAGACAGATCAGGCCACTATTGGCAAGAAATAATAAATTCAAAAAAGAAAGTAACTAATATAATATAAAATAAAAAGTTCCATGGTGGGGGCTATCATACCTGTGGCATGATGCATTTGCAGATAACAAGTTAAAACAAATTTCATAGGTTTTCCAATTTTTCTGAGTCCCACTGCATATAACAAAGAAGTGAATCACTTTCCGTCCTAAGTACACATACTCTTCCCACTTACTCTTTAGAAGAAACAAGAATATATTTTGTCATATTCTTTAGAGGCTGTATTAGCCTAGGGCATTTTTTATCTGTTTTGTTTGCCAATGAAGTCACTGCAGGTGGTGAATCATGGGGTGTACCAGCTGGAGGGAACCTTCTAGACAACACCATAGTTCAAGTCAACATGTCCAGACAAAGAAACTAAGATGCAAAGGGATTAATTAAAGTCACCCAGTGAGTCAGTGCATGCTGAAAATGTTGAGAATTATTTAAAACAACTGAGAATTATTTAGAATAACTGAAAAACTTTATAACAATTATAAAGATTAGGAGATTATTCAATGTAAAATAGAGAAGGCTTTAGAATGAATTACCTCATAAATAACTTCTAGTTATGGGGATAACACATTAGAAGAAGTTATGTAACTGTTATCAATTTACCCAGAGGTTATTATGGAGCAGGATGATCTTAAATTATTTGAAACAAAACACAAAGAATGAACATCTGGAAAGTACTGGCCAAGTTTTATATATGGCATGTAGAATCTCTTTATTAATGAAAACAACAACAACAACAACAAAAACAACATTTACACAACTGGCTGTTTGCTGAGCCAAAATTGCAAAGGGCTTAAAAACTCTTGACATCCTTCTGGATCAGAATCAGTGTGTGCATGAGGACAGCAGCACTGCTCCAAATCTGTTTGTTCTGATGCGTGTCCACATCAGAATCATAACACTTGTCATAATCATAACTTTGGAAGTATTTATGTGATAAGTCATTTAAGATCGTTTACTTTTAGAATGTAAAATTTATGCAGCTAGGTACTACGTTGATTTTACTGATCACTTTATTCCAGAACCTACCATGGTGCCTGGCAAGTTTTAGATTTTCAGTGTTATTTTTGAGAATAAATGGATTGAAATGAGGCTGAAGTGGGAGTTACAAGACATTTTGAGGAGCTTTGGGTAAGATACTTGGATATGAAATGTTGAATAGCTTATCACGAGAGTTTTACCCAAACAATGAATGATGTTTGAAGCTA
>NC_045444.1:52886800-52939515 GCF_002776525.5 Piliocolobus tephrosceles
TTTTTTTTTTTTTTTTTTTTTTTTTTTTTTTTTTTTTTTTTTTTTAAGACCTTTGTTGCCTATTCATGAGGAGAAATATTCTTCTCTGGAAATTGAATGTGTTTGTGTGATTTCTGTTTCTAAGCTGCACTGCATGATATTGCCATGGGGGTGTTCAGCTGCCTGATGGGCAAGACAGTTCCTTCTGAGGCAGGAAATGGCACCAGGTTATTCACAGCCAGAGAAGAATATATAAAATCCTTATGGAGCAAAGTAGACCAAGCATCCCAGCAACAGGCACATCGTTTTCTTGTCAGTAGCAGAATAAAAAATCCTTAGAGTGAATTGAAAACATTGTTAAAATTCCAGCACACCAATAAATTTTCTTCTGCTTGTAATATTTTTTCTTCTTTGAATAATATTCTGACAATCCTGAAGATTTAAGTCTGTTTTACCTTTCTTATCCTTCTCAGGACCTCATCTTTCCTATTCTTTAATACTAGCTTTAAACCTATTCACCTTTCACTACAAGTAATCCAGAAAAGTAATAAGAAAATCTATAGGAACAATGAAGAAGACTTCAATGGATTGCAGAATTAAAACTCTCGGATATACTATACTAAAGGAAAAGCACCTTGCACGGTGTTATAATAGAAACAGTGTTTCACTACACAAAGTACAGCTTATTTCTCTTATTCGCAAATCTTTTGATTCTTTACAGACATTGAAATAATTTCTATGTGTCTAAAAGAAGTACCTAATTACATATAAGAAAGACTCATTTTTAAAACAAATTAAACCTATCAGAAAACCACACTTGAGCCTGGGTCATATTTTTCTACATGAAAATGTTTGAATTGGGGTTACAGTCACCAATGATGGGACATCATATAAATTATAGAAGTGGAAAAGAACAAAATATTTTAAAAGTTAGGGTTCCACAATACATTTTTAAAATCACTAAAAATTGTTCTTTTTATATAACAAAATGTTAGAGCTGAAATTAGATTATGAAGTGTAGTCATTAATTTAGGATATCTCAGAAAAAAATAACATTACTAGTAATAAGTTAATAAGTAATCATTTATAATTTTTCAAATTATGATTATGGAATTTGGGTAATATTGATGTACCAATGTAGATTCATTGATTGTAGCAAATCTATCACTGTGGTGTGGGATGTTGATAGTTAGGTAAGTTGTATGTATTGGGGGGAATGGGTCAGTAATGTGTGCTACATGTCTTAAAATCTATTCTAAATTTTTAATATACATATATATTACCCACATGTACACTCTCTCTAACACACACACACATTAATGAAGCTTGGCAGAGAAAATATTGAATTATCTTTTCAGAATCCAATAGAAGATATAACAAAATTATTATCCAAAAAAGACATGATCAAACTGTGTACATTTTTAAAATGTGGAAGGGGAAATATTGACAAGTCTATTGGGCACTTTAATTAGAATAATTAGGTTATTATTTGGATTTTATAATATTTGTGGTATTTGGCATCTTTTAAAAATGTATGCTTTGTAGAATATTTTCTCGTTGTAAGTAAATATTCACTTTATGCCTACTTTTGTATCCCAATTATGTATTTCTGTTTGTCTTCTTAAAGAGGGTGTCCAAATTGCAAAAGCGTCAGGCTCCATGAAGCCAGGAGCCATCCTTGATTGAATTTACTTTTGTCTCATTTCGGTACAGGACATGTGCTCAGAATTTTTTTCTTTATGATTAATTTGTCAACATATATCTTTTATTTATAGACCCAAGCTCTATCTTCAGAGATCAAACAAACATTTTTTTTTTTTTTTTCCTGCTAAGAGAGATCTCTCATTCTTCTGTCTTATTCTTACTGGAAAGTGCTATCAGTTTCTTCAGTGGATTTTTATATGAGAATACTAAGCTAGTCTCTCTTTTCTGATTATGTTTCACGTTACTCTAAAGTGTGTTGACTAGAACTGTAATAAAGAAGGTATAATGTGATGAAGTTATAATAAAGCCATAAAATTCTGTCATAATAAAATAGTCTTTCTGCTTCCCCATTTTATATACTATTTACTAATGTTACATGAAGTTACTTAAGGACTTAATAACAGAGGGTAGCTATGGAAGTGAATAAAGTGGGAGATTGAAATTGGAGGCAACAGTGGTTTGAAGATTTTGTTTTTTAAAAATAATATATGAATTTTTACTTACATCACAGAAATAAGCAAAAATAGACAACATTGTTGACATACACAATTGTGAAAACATAAACTAGTTTAAAAAATAACCACAAACCTGAAACTAAATAAGTACATAATGATGGACCTTGGTGCATCCTAACTTTTTGGCTGTGTTAATGTAATATCCATTCAAATACACAAAGAAAAAATGGAAATTAAAAATTTCATTTTTCATATTTTCTTAGTCACTTTGGATACATTCAGCGAAGATGAGTGTATTGTAAAATGTCTCGTTTCTGAGTTGAACACAACATACTTTTCACCTAATTTAGAATTTTATTCAATTTTTCAAATATCTAATAATCACAATAACATTTTTCAATATATAAATATTGTAAGAGATTAATTTCTTTTATAATAGCAACTGCTGCAACTTTCTATTACCAATATTTATTTTTAATCAAATCAACAGATGTTTAATAAGATTCTACTTTCTACTATGCTCTAGTAATATCAGAATGAATCAGACAAGATTTCTGTCCTCAATTCTGTAAAGGAAACAGATGTAAGCAAATGATTATAATACACCTAAAAAGAAAGAAACAGAGTAAAACTTGAATAATCCAGCTTCTTTCTGGTAGCTGTTAACATTACACTATGTGGTCCACATAATCATCTATACTTAAGAGTCTGTATTTCTAGATTTAAAGTTTCCCATCATTATGACATAGGTAGGCCATATATTCACCTTTCTTTATGTATTCTCATCTCTGTTTTTCCATGTCCTTATAAAACGTCCTGGTCAGCATCAATGGTTATTTTAGCCACAGATTCCTTCTTTCTTTGTTGAAATCATATGCTTCTCCTTTTAGTGCTTTTCTTTTAGAGACTCAGACTAAAAGATGATACACAACATTCTTCCTATGTTTTGAAATCTAACTTCCCATAATCTAGCCTGTCAGTCTGGCTATGCCTTGATTTCCTTCAATATCATGGACTCCAAAATAGCTAGCTGCAATTCTCCAGCGTTCTGTTATTTCCAATTCATCAATTGGTTCTTTCGTGATGATAAAAATTAGGATGTAATAGTAAAATTTTTTGTCACTTGTTCTTCCTTCTTGGTGGTAAAATTGGCATTAGGACATAAATTGAAAATTCACCAGCCATCCTCCTTTTGCACTGAATCATGTGGTAACTAACTGACCAGTTAAATTGTCTACCCAAACTATATCATAGCTCTGATACAGTTTGGTCATTCCCAGTATGACTCATGCCAGTTATTTTCTCTTTGCCCTTATTTTAATCAGTTTATCAACATATTTCTGTTCCCATGTACAAGGACTTTCATGCAAATATATGATATCAAATGCTACTTGATGTTGTTCCCTATGCTGTTTCTTTCTGAATATATTACAACAATGCTTCTAAAATTTTGGCATGTTATTTTTAATGTAAAACATATATGAAAAAAACAATTCTAGAATCAAAAGTTTATCCTCTTTCTTATATACTGATGCCGTCTAAAGTAAACATAAGAATCAACTGCAAATTCTGACTCATTAATTCTGGGAGAAGCTGAGATACTACATTTTTAATAAGATCCCAAATGATAATGATCTTTCTGGTTAGCAAGTTCTTCCTCATATTAGAAAGTGTGTGCTAAATGCATCGAGAATATATTTAGAAGTCCTAAAATAATATAAAGACTATATATATCTGAAATGTAAATGAATGTACTAATTATAACATTGGATTTTCTATTTGTCAAGGACATATTTGTTACCATTTAAAAACACATTTCTAATGTGATAGCATTAGTATTTATTTGGGCAATGGATCAAAAAGTAACTTGTAGACAGAAATCCCAGAAATGATATAAGGATATCTTAAATATTTTATTTTAGCTTTGAATTTATGAATGTACATGCAGTCAATCTTTTCATGTAGGTCCAAGCTTTTTCTTTTGAGAATGAATTAGGTAATTAGATTTCTCTTCCTCTTTCTCATTCTACCACACTCTGATATATCAGCTCAGCATCTAATATCTGTTTCTTTACAGGGGAGTGAGGACTTAAAGAGACTTGTGGAACAAACTGAATGCAAATTGTTCTGGATATTCAGCATTTGATCACTATTATAATTAATCTTGCTCATGACTAATCTAGCAGTAACAATTTTTGGTAATTATATGTTATTGATATTTGCATAGAAATAATGATGCTCTTTTCACCCTCTTTTTTTTGGTTTACCATTTCTTGTTCACTGCTGGTCCAGTCAGACTTCCCATTTAAGGAAACAGAAAGCAGGCCAATGCACATTAGGAAAAACAAATTAAAAGATACAGTCAAAAATTATTAGATACACAGGGAACACCTATAAACAAAAATAAAAGGCCAGAATAAACAAACAGAGAGCCTAAACTGAGAAGAAGCAGATGTTTCAGGAAATATGACAATAACTAGCAAGCTCAACAATAGATATAAAAAGATTGAGGTATAACAACAGAAAATCAATAATATATTGCTTGCACCAAAGAATACAATTCAATAAACAGGAAAAATTATAGAAAGTGAAAGTTGTTAGAAATTTGAAATTATTGTGTATTTTAAAACCCTGTAAAAAGACTGTGGGATAAAATTTGAAGAAATTTTTCAGAGCAAAGAACAAAAATGCAAGGAAGTGGAAAATATGAAAGGAAAGATGAAACACAGAGCAATCCAATAGGACGTCAGACAGTGGAAAATAAAGGAAGAACGTTATAAAAGTTATTTCTTCAGAGTTAAAGCTGTGAAATGTCTTCAAAATGAAATGGCTCATGAAATGTTGAGTAGAATGAATGATGTACCAGTAGCAATGATAGTTACCATTCATTAGCTTATTTATTGTGTGCCATTTCCTGTGCAAAATATTAAGTTCGATTTTACAGTTAAGAAAACTGACGTACGAAGGTTAAATCACTTGCTTAAGGTTCCATGGCTAATAAGTAATGGGGCTGGCATTCCTGCATCACTCTAAACCTCGTGGTCTTTAACACTACGATAATAGGTTATATTTTATTGCCTCTAATCTCACCTCCTTGTGTAGATCATGTAATCAACCATAATTGTACACATCCACAAGTCTCTTTTGCAAACTAAAACATTTGTAGTGGTTCAAGAACAATATGCCTGGCTCCTATTTCTGAGAAAATGAGTTCTTTCACAAGACTCACCTTGGACCACAGGCAAGTTGGTCATAAACAGCCCACTTGGCATCACCACATAAATTAAAATTAACATAGATTTAAATTTGAATAATTTTTCTCTTTTTCTTATAATTGATACCATGGCAATTTATTAAACATAGCGTTAAAATATTTGTAGAAAATTTAGAAGTTCATATTACTGCTAGTCAACATAAACAGTAAAAAATGTCATCTTCTCTAGTTTGAGGTGTCTTCAATATTTTAAAGTCAGCCTTTTCTTTGTATCATAAAAGTAATAGTTAATATCTACTGAGTACTTATCCCAAACACGATGTTGATTTATCTTTTATCTATCTATTTATCTATCTATCTATCTATCTATCTATCTATCTATCTATCTATTGTCTATCATATTAAACTCATTATCATACTATGGGATGTAGATTTTCTTTCATGCCTATTTTACAGATGAAGGAATTGAGTTTGATAGCTTAAATAAATTTCTTAAAGTCACCCAAGTTGCATAACTAGAACTGCAATATTACTACTCCAAATCCTACTCTTTAAGCACTAATTTATATTGCTCTAATAAGATTGTGTTTCTTATTGAGGGCTATGTAAATATATCAACATGAAATGGAAAGCCAGAAAGAGAAACTTTGAAGAGATGCTGTAGGGAAGGTTAAGTACCCTGGAGAAGACAGATGCCCATTTGTAACAATTTTTAAGTACAGATGTTGGTATAACTTGTATCTTTCCTAAGTTTTCTTCTTCTGTCTCTCAGTATGTCCTCCCTAGATATTCAGGACCACTCCTGGATCACTTATAATATTATATACAATTTATATTATATATAAATTAAGTTACCATATCTTTGTCTCTACCAACTCTCTCTACCCTGACTTTCAACCCTATCCAACTCTCTCTTCCATAACATGACTTGCATTTTCCCCATGTTCACAAATTCATTATATCTGGTGTCCTTTTTTTCTCCCCTTCCAAGCCTCCAAGTTCACTGTATTCATGTAAAACAATATCCTTTGTTCAAATAAATTCAGAATTGTCCTTGTAAATTCCCTCTCCTTCTCCTCTATCTCCTTTTCCTCCTCTTTTTTCCTCCTTCATCTTCCCTTCCTTTTTTCTCTTTCCTCCTCCTCATATTCTGCAATCAATACAATAACAATCTCTGTTGATTATTGCATATCTCTTAAATTATCCATTTCTCTTCATCCTAAAAGTCAGTTTCATTAGGTAAAGACTATTCTCTGTCCTGAAGCTAATTCACTGATGTTTCTTTCTTGGCAAAGTTGAAAGAGTGGTCCTTCTAAAATACAAATCTTACACAGAAGTCTCATTTGATGGCTCCTCAGTCTCCTGAACAAAGACATAACTCCTCAGGGCGGGGGGAAGACAAAGCAAAACAAAATTTCATAATTCAGCCACATGTGCTACATCTCTTTACAATTCATGAACTCCTGCACAGACAGTTGTACTCAATGTAACACAAAAGATTGACTTATTCAAACAGTCTGTGCTTTTACTTCCTTGGTCCCTTTGTTAGTTTAGGTCCTCTGGGAAGTAGCTGCTAAGGTAGAATCAAACGAAAAGATACTTATTGGAGGAAATGCCTATGAAAAATAAAAGGGAGGAAGCAGGAGCTGTAGGCAGGGAGGGTACTCAGATTTGAACCCTGAGGAAGAAAAGAGGTAAGGAAGGAGGATGGAGTGTGAAGATTCTCACCCTGCATCACAATTCAAGCAAATTTTTACCAAGCTGATGGAGGGTTATTAAGACAAAGTCACCATTAAAGTAGTTTAGTGACTTAGGGAAAAAATCCAAAAAAAGAACTTAGTTCTTATATCATGCTTTTTCACTGGCTTGAAGTAAGACAGGTGAAGTATGGCCTTAACGTAAACATGGTGATGGATCCTGCAGGGTAGTAGCTTGGTCTGGGTGTCAGTCAACTAGACTCTTCACAATGGGAGATTTGAGCATACATTCTCACAGCTGCCATAGTTCATGCCTTACACTGCACAGGTCTCCTTCACCAAATAATTCAGGGATTAGTTCCTCCTCCATTATTTCTGTGGACCTTCATGAAAAGAACCTAGAAGTAGGAGGTGAGTTAGATAAACTACAGCTCCCATTCCTGAAGTTGTTCTCATGACTACAACTGGTACTAATCTCCCACTTCCTCTGTAATCTCTTCTAATTTCCCCTAACCTTCAATTACTATCACTTGAGCAAGTCTTGGTGATTTATGTTGTTGCATAGCTAAAAATTTTTATTTCTGAGAGTCTGAACCAAGAAGGTCCAAGTAGATCACATGGATTCACCATATATTCCTCTCTGTCAATGTTGTATAAAAAAAGCCCTCTCTCCTCACACTCATCAGTCAGTTACCCTTGCCAAGACAGTTTTTCTTCTCACTTGATGGTCTTTAGATTCAGAGTCCATTGTGCTTTTGTAGCCTCCATATTTTTGTAGTTCAATGGGAAACTTGCTGGAAACCAAGTTCTCCAATGCCGAAGAGCTAGGAGTATGAGTAGGAAAGGCGCAAAGGACTCCATCATCCATCATTGTGAGTCATGTTAAGTGAGACCATTCCTGCTTCCACCTCTTGGTTCCTAGACTCATGCAGAAGTCTTATTGGGGATAAAAAGCACGTAGAAGCCTCTGATTAAATTCATGTGCCACATACTAATGATGATATGCATCTTACTAGGAAAAGGAGAGCCATCCCTGCAAGCTCTGACAGTTGAAGAGGTTCCCCAGTACCAACATCTTCAGGAACATTAATCCAGATGTCCCAGCCCATATTTAGAGTCTCTAGTTTTCCCAACCATAGCCATGACCTTAGCAGAAAAGACCTTTTTTCAGCGCATTTGGACATCTCTTGAGCTCAATGAATATAAACATCTGGGTCTACTCTTCCACTCCTGCAGTCTTCCACTGCAGGAGACAAAACCCTCTTTGTAAGCTGCCAAGAGAACCTCTGGCTCTAATATCTAGCCTTTTACTGCTTAATAACATTCTTCAATTTCTCATCATCTCTCTGCAAGATGTTGATTCAACATAGCAATAACCAGCCAACTTCACAGCCTTCTAGGCATTGTTGCCCCTGTATTTTTTAAATTTCTGAATCTTTACACCCACGTGGAAGTTTCCCAGTAACATAGCCTTTTCCCAGATCACCTTAGTGAAATTTCTGGCACTGGTCCTCTACCTTTGCCAGGGGCAGGAAGTGAGATAGTCTTCAGACCCTATTTTCCTTGCACCACTCTTTTTTTTAAGGTTTGAATTTTTTATTATTATACTTTAAGTTCTAGGGTACATGTACACAATGTGCAGGTTTGTTACGTAGGTATACATGTGCCATGTTGGTTTGCCGCACCCATGAACTCATAATTTACATTAGGTATTTCTCCTAACGTTATCCCTCCCACAGGCCCCCATTCCCCAACAGGCCCCATTGTGATGTTCCCCTCCCTTTGTCCATGTTCAACTCCCACTTATGAGTGAGAACATGTGTGTTTGTTTTTTTGTCCTTGCCTTGCACCACTCTTAATACTATTTGTCTTAGTTCAGGTTCTTCAGAAGCAGACATCAAAACAGGATTGGTTATGAAAAAGGCATTCTGGGGAAAACAAATATAAAGGATAAAGGGGGATAAAGAACAGAGAGACATACAGTTTTGTCTGTGATAAGAAATTTGACATCTAAGAAAAGAAAGGAGACAAGAAGACCACATGGAAGGAAGATTCTCAGACAGCAGCAAAATCTAAGAATGATTCTTTAAGGCTAATGAGAAATCAGGCATAAGCTGCAAACAGAAGAGTCCCATATCCCACAGGCATGGGCACATATAAGTACCGCCAGGGCATTTTACTCATTTTTGGCATGGGGCCATGGTTACCAGGGCTGCCAGTCCATTCTGCTCCTTGCTGCAAATCTAAGTGATGTCTTTTCTTAGACAGCAGAAACCTGAAGAACCATTTCCTACCACTAGCATTTACATAATTTAAAATTTAACTTAGTGTTCATTTCCACTGAATACACATCACTTCCCTCTTCCCTTCCCTTTCTCAGTATCTGTAGAGCATGCAAAACTTTAATCTGTCCCCCAGGATCACAGTGTACAACAAATGTCTGTTTCCTTTCGTCTTTGATGTGAGCACCTGGAAGGCAGGGATTTTTTTTCCCCCCTTTTTCAATCTTTGAGTTCTTTCTGCCTGCCACAGTTATAAGGATGTAGTTATTGCTGAGCAAGAGTTTGCTGAGTGAATAACTGCAGGCACAACAGACCAAAGGAGGTCGAGTTAGGTTAGATGCTGTGAAATCTATACACCACAGAGATGAAAATAAAGTGCCAAGGAAACTCTGAAATTTCTCTGTGAATATGAAATATTTTCTGCTTCCTGGGATAGTTAGGAGATTTAAGACTTCAAAGTGATTTAAGGGGTAGATGACCTCTCAAGGTCTCATTCAGTCCCTGCTGTTATAAAAATATAAGAGTCAATTGTAAAAAGAAAAACAGTTGTACTTTAAACTAAAAACAAGATGTACAGTCTGATTACAAAGAATAGTGACCCCAATAATAATACCATGAATAAGAAAGGTTAGCAGGTAAGTTACCATGGAGAGTAAGGGATAGATAAGGTTATTTAAAAGGTTGAAAATCCGGGAGAAATATGAATATAGAAGGACTTGACCTCTTTGCTACAAATCTAATCTCTGTGGCACTGTGGTTGTCAAGAATTTTGTCTTTATTAAAGAAGAAAATCAAAGTGAAAAAGGACAAGGCAATAAAGTAAATGTCAAACACTCTCAATTAGCTAGCTAGGGTTAAGACCTTCAGTCTTGAAATTCAAGTCAGATTTGCAGTGTTTGCATTCATTGTTTTACTGAGAAGTGACGATGTGGTAAAAAGATTTTCTCATTGATTAAATCAAGGTTAATTTAAAAGATATTTTCATAACCTTGCATTTTTATAAATAAGACATTTGGCAAAAATATTGGTAAATGAGATATACTCTTCAGGGGTTATAAATTCCTCAAGTTATTACACTTACCCCATCTGAAAAATTGTCACATTTTAATGACTGCATTAAAACTTACATACATTTTTATAGCAGTCATTTGTACTGCCATTCTAAGTGCGTCTAATTGTAGCAAGATGATTCTTTAAAAGCTTTTATTTTTATTTTCTGATTTCCAACAAGCTTATAGTATGGCTCACTAATGCACTATTAGCTTTTAGGAGATGGATGTTAATGTCACTCATTCTTTCCAGCATAATCAAGACCATAATCAAAAACTGTACACTAATCAACTTGTTTCAATCTAAATTAGAACATGTGTTTCAATCCAAATATTTTCATGATGGTTGTTCACAGCCAAAATTCAAAATGAAAAGAGAAACCAGGATTAAAGAACATGTAAGTGATCCTAAAAAATACTACTAAGATCTTCACTTTTATCTCATCTATCTGGATCTTTCAGGACAAAGTTTATGAATGAATTTTGTAGTTACTCAAATAGTAACAAATAATATGTTCATATAAGATTAAACATTCAAATAATAGTGAAACAAATAATGACTAATTAGTAGATGAAAAATTCTATTATTCTAAGTCCATATTCTTCCACTGTCAACAAACGCCACAGATCATTACTTAATCTTTGAATTCTTTTTTGACTATGATTTTTTGACTCTGATTCTTTTTTGACTATGATTTCTTGAGGATAGGGATCAAGTATGTTCTGAAATGTATGGTTTCAAATATCTATACTGGACAAATAGAAATGGCTAATTTGCTGGCTGATGATTTATTTTATCTCTTTCTAAATGTCTTAAATGAAAGAAATTTTTCTATATCAGATGACTTTCTTTCTTATTTTATAATGATTTGTTATATCCCCATCTGATACTTAATGTGATCATTCCCTCCTCTGATCAAAGGAGTAACATTTTTTATTATTTCTACACCTTAGTTTACTGTTATTAAAGTCTTATTTCAAAATATAATTTATTAATTGTTAATTAGAAATAATCTGCTATTCCAGTGGTCTTAAAAATTTATTTCTTGGATCTTCATGTTGGCCAGGGTGTTCCACATAAATGGCTGTCTAGGTCTACATCTAATTCTTCTAGAGCCTTGCTTCTCACCCCTGGCTGCATGTTAGAATAAACTGGGAGGATTATTATTTTTAACTGCGATGAGCTCTAATTTGTATGCTTCTAAAACTTCTTAGTTGATTCTTATGTATAATCATTTTGGCACCTATCCTTCTAGAAAAGCTGTGCTGTCAGGTGTGTTTTATAGTGTGATTACTTGTAAGATTTTGTTTGAATAAATTGTCCCCCTGCAAAGATAGTTGAAAGTTATTATTTATTGCTCTATTTGAAATGTAGTTTCTTTGTCAATAACTTCTACAAACAAATATAATTTGGCAGAAAAATTGTATGGTGATATAACTATTTACTAGTTGTTTCCTGATATGTCTGCTCGCAAAGCAGTGTATTTTTTTAATTATAGCACTACACTTTCAAAAACTATTTTTAGTAATATTGAACTTTTATTAAAGCTCTTACTTTTGGTATACAACTTTCAAGGTTTATTACCTTTTTTAAAAATATGGGTGATTTTTAAAGTTTGTTGGATATTTTTCTTTAAAAGATTTGCAGCTATATGCAGTGGCTGATGCCTGGAATCCCAGCACTTTGGGAGGCTGAGTCAGGAGGATGATTTGAGCCCAGGAGTTCAAGACCTAGTCTCTACAAATAATGAAAAATTCAGCCAGTGTGATGGGGCACACCTGTAGTCCCAGCTACTCAGGAAGTGGAGGTGGGAGGATCTCATGAGCCCAAGAGATTGAGGCTGTGGTGAGCTGTGATTGTGCCACTGTACTCCAGCCTGGGTGACAGAGAGAATCCCTGTCTCAAAAATAAAAATTTTAAAAAAATTGCCATTATAAAAATAATTTGATTACTTTTTATATGAATAAATCTGTACAAATTAGTGTTAATTCTCTTCATTGTATTCAGATTTATTTTCTGTTTTTCATCATATGAATACCTTTCAATTTTGAAAGTTATTAACCCTACAAAAGTAAAGATTAAAATATGAGGTAAACATAAAATGTTAATTTAATTTCATGTTATATATTAATGATGACTACAGTAGTTTGCAATGCTTGAAGAACTATTCAAAGCAGCTCTAAAATCCCACAGTCACAGTTTTAATATATCTGCTTTTTTTCTCCTAAAACATGTTAAGGTAGAATATCTTTATAGACTATATAATAGTAATGTATGAAATTATATGGGGAGCAATATTTTGGATTCCTAAGGCCACATCGATACCTGTGAAACACCAAATTGTTTTATGTGGAATGAGTAATTCAAAATCATAAAAAAGTAAAAAGCATGTAAATTGAGAATCATTTTTGCAATACATGCTAAAGACATAATGATTTTCTAAATGTCGTTGGATATTATTTTCAGTGTTAACACATTTAATTTTCTTAGAACATATCAAATGCATAATGTTATGTATTCATTCTCATAAACACAAACAATGAGACTTGAAAATGTTAAAACAATAACATGTATTGGCCAGAGTCATAGGTTATTAATCACAACACAATCCCACCACTCAAGGATCACAGTTAATTATCCAAAGACATACATATGAAAAAGTTATAAACAGGTAAATCTTAAACAGAGAAGAAACAATTACTACTAAATAGGAAAAAAAATTCAAATTTCATTAGTAGTCAAATAATGGCAAGTTAAAACTTCAAGATCTCTTTTGTGAAATAACAAAGTTGCTGAGCAAATATTTTAAAGAAAATAGTCAGTGCCAATAAATGTGCAGTGAGAAGAGGTATCACACACGGCAAGCAGGAAAATAAATGGGTACAACATCTCTGGAAGGCCACTTGATGTTTAAAAAATTTTTATTCTTCCTTACGTTAACTCTACTTCTATAAGCATATTTAACATTATGATTAAAAATTATTCCAAGTAATCTTATTTAGACTATTAAACTTTTCTTTTAAAAATACAAATATCTAACATAAGAAAATATTTACTCTATGCCAGGCATTGTATTAAGCAGTTTATTTGAAATATTTCTTTTATTTCTCACAATAATCCTATGACTATTAACCAAAATTTTGTGTAAAAAAATTAAACCTCAAAGTGGTGTGTATGATTATAACCACTAAAATGTTAGTGACATGGCATGCCTACCCCAGATTCATGCAGCTCAGGACATACTGAGAGACTCCATTTGTTGAGGAGAAACTAAGAAAAGAGAGCAAAAGTGTCTGCCTGGCAATCCAAGGAATCTCTCAGATCTTACCCAAGACCACCAAGGCAATACCTCTATATAAGAGTCACAGTGTTACTGGGCTTGGGATACCCCTTAATGCAGAAATGCAGTGACCAAAACTTAGATCAAAACACTCAATTCCATTTAAATATTTGGGAAGCCTTTCCAAGACAGACAGGTACAAACAAGTCCAGACTGCAAAGACTACAGTGACTATCTAACTCTTCAATGCCTAGACACAGATGGGCCTACAGAAGCATCAAGAACATCCAGGAAAACATGATGTCACCAAATGAGGTAAATAAGGCACCAGTGACCAAACCAAGAATGACAGAGATATTTGACCTTTCAGACAAAGAACTCAAAATAGCTGTTTTGAGGCCCTGCAACAAAATTCAAGGTAACACCAAGAAGGAATTCAGAATCTCATAAGATAAATTTTTAAAAGTGAAATAATTTTTGCAAGTCAAGCAGACATTCTGAAGCTGAAAAGTTCAATTGACATGCTGAAAAATACATCAGAGTCTCAACAGAATAGATCAAGCAGAAGAATTAATGAACTTAAAGATAGGCTATTTGAAAATACACAGGGGAGACAAAAGAAAAAAATAAAAAACAATGAAACACACCCACAAGAACTACAGAATAGTCTCAAAAAGGCAAATCTAGGAGTGAATGGTCTTAAAGAGGAAGTAGAGAAAAAGACTGGAGTAGAAAGTTTATTCAAGAACAATTTGACTTCCACTCTTTCTATTTGAATACCCTTTATTTCTTTTTCCTGCCTGATTGCCCTGGGCAGAAATCCCAGTACTATGTTGAATAGGTGTGGTGAAAGAGGGCATCCTTGTCTTGTGCCAGTTTTCAAAGGGAATGCTTTCAGCTTTTGCCCATTCAGTATGATATTGTCTGTGAGCTTGTCATAAATAGCTCTTATTATTTTCAGATATGTTCCATCAATATCTAGTTTAATGAGAGTTTTTAACATGAAGCAGTGTTAAATTTTATCAAAGGCCTTTTCTGCATCTATTGAGATAGATCATGTGGTTTTTGTCATTGGTTCTGTTTATGTGATGGATTACATTTATTGATTTGCACCAATCAAATCAATTTTGATTTTGCACCAATCAAATCAATTGAACCAGCCTTGCATCCCAGGGATGAAGCTGACTTGATCGTGGTGGATAAGCTTTTTGATGTGCTGCTGGATTCAGTTTGCCAGTGTTTTATTGAGAATTTTTGCATCAATGTTCCTCAGGTATATTGGCCTGAAATTTTCTTTTGTTGTGTCTCTACCAGGTTTTGGTATCCGGATGATGTTGGTCTCATAAAATGAATTAGGGAGGAGTTCCTCTTTTTCTATTGTTTGGAACAGTTTCAGAGGGAAAGGTACGAGCTCCTCTTTGTACCTCTGGTAGAATTCAGCTGTGAATCTGTCTGGTCCTGGGCATTTTTTGGTTGGTAGGCTATTAATTACTGCCTCAATTTCAGGACTTGTTATTCGTCTATTCAGGGATTGGACTTCTTCCTGGTTTAGTCCTGGGAGGGTGTATGTGTCCAGGAATTTATCCATTTCTTCTAGATCTTCTAGTTTATTTGCATAGAGGTGTTTATAGTATTCTTTAATGGTAGTTTGTATTTTGGTGGGATCAGTTGTGATCTCCCCTTCATCATTTTTTATTGTGTCTATTTGATTCTTCCCTCTTTTATTCTTTATTAGTCTGGCTAGCAGTCTATCTATTTTGTTAATCTTTTCAAAAAACAAGCTCCTGGATTCATTGACTTTTTGAAGGGTTTTTTATGTGTCTATCTCATTCAGTTCTGCTCTGATCATAGCTATTTCTTGTCTTCCGTCAGCTTTTGAATGTGTTTGCTCTTGCTTCTCTAGTTCTTTTAATTGTGATGTTAGGGTGTTGATTTTAGATCTTTCCTGCTTTTTCCTGTGTGCTTTTAGTGCTATAAATTTCCCTCTAAACACTGCTTTATCTGGGTCCCTGATATTCTGATATGTTGTGTCTTTGTTCTCATTGGGTTCAAAGAACTTACTTATTTCTGCCTTAATTTTGTTATGTACCCAGTAGTCATTCAGGGGCAGGTTTTTCAGTTTCCATGTAGTTGTACAGTTTTGAGTGAGTTTCTTAATCCTGAGTTCTCATTTGATTGCACTGTGGTCTGAGAGGCTGTTTGTTATGATTTCCATTATTTTGCATTGGCTAAGGAGTGTTTTACTTACAATTATGTGATCAATTTTAGAATAATTTTTTTCTCTCCATTTGCTGGGTAAATCTTCCTCCATCCCTTTATTTTGAGCCAATGTGTGTCTTTGCAAGTGAGATGGGTCTCCTGAATACAGCACACCAATGGGTCTTGACTCTTTATCCAATTTGCTAGTCTTTGACTTTTAATTGGGGCATTTAGCCCATTTACAGTTAAGGTTAATACTGTTATGTGGGAATTTGATTCTGTCATTATGATGCTAGCTGGTTATTTTTCCCATTAGTTGATGCAGTTTCTTCATAGTGTCGGCAGCCTTTACAATTTGTTATATTTTTGCAGTGGCTGATACCAGTTTTTCCTTTCCATATTTAGTGCTTCCTTCAGGAGCTCTTGTGAGGCAGGGCTAGTTGTGACAAAATCTTTCAGCATTTCCTTGTCTGTAAAGAATTTTATTTCTCCTTCACTTATGAAGCTTTGTTCTGGATATGAAATTCTGGGTTGAAAATTCTTTTCTTTAAGAATGTTGAATTTTCTCTGTTTGCAGATGACAACTGTATATTTAGAAAACTCCACAGTCTCAACACAAAAACTCCTTACGCTGATAAGCAACTTCAGAAAGTTTCAGGATACTAAATCAATGTGCAAAAATCACAAGCATTCCTATACACCAATAACAGACAAACAGAGCCAAATCATGAGTGAACTCCCATTCACAATTGCTATAAAGATAATAAAATACCTAGGAATACAACGTAAAAGGGATGTGAAAGACCTCTTCAAGGAGAACTACAAACCACTTCCCAAGGAAATAAGAGAGGACACAAACAAATGGAAAAACATTCCATGCTCATGGATAGGAAGAATCAATATCACGAAAATGGCCATACTCCCCAAAGTAATTTATAGATTCAATGCTACCTCCATCAAGCCACCACTGACTTTCTTCACCAAATTGGAAAAAAAACTACTTTAAATTTCATATGGACACAAAAAAGAGCCCATATAGCAAAGACAATGCTAAGCAATAAGAACAAAGCTGGAAGCATCATGCTACCTGACTTCAAACTATACTACAAGTCTATAGTAACCAAAACAGTATGGTACTGGTAGCAAAACAGACATATAGACAAATGAAACAGAACAAAGACCTCAGAAATAACGCTACACATCTACAACCATCTGATCTTTGACAAACCTGACAAGAGCAAGCAATGGGAAAGGGATTCCCTATTTAATAAATGGTGTTGGGAAAACTGGCTAGTCATATGCAGAAAACAGAAACTGGACCCCTTCCTTACACCTTACACAAAAATTAACTCAAGATGGATTAAATACTTAAACATAAGACCTTAAAGCATAAAAAGTCTAGAAGGAAACCTAGGCAATAACATTCAGGACATAAGCATGGACAAAGACTTCATGACTAAAACACAAAAAACAACTACCGCAAATGTCAAAATTGACATATTGGATCTAATTAAACTAAAGAGCTTCTGCACAGCAAAGGAAACTATCATCAGAGAGAACAGTCAACTTACAGAATGGAGGACATTTTGGCACTCTATCCATCTGACAAAGGGCTAATATCCAGAATCTACAAGGAACTTAAACAAATTTACAAGAAAAAACAACCCCATCAAATTGTGGGTGAATGATATGAATACACACTTCTTAAATTGAGACATTTATGCAGCCAAAAAACATATGAAAAAAAGCTCATCATCATTGATATTAGAGAAATGCAAATCAAAACCCCAATGAGATACTATCTCATATCAGGTAGAATGGCAATCATTAAAAAGTCAGGAAGCAACAGATGCTGAGAAGATGTGGAGAAATAGGAATGCTTTTACACTGTTGGTTGGAGTGTGAATTAGTTCAACCATTGTAGAAGACACTGTGGCAATTCCTCAAGGATCTAAAACCAGTAATACTATTTGACCCAGCAATCCCATTACTGGGTATATACTCAAATGATTATAAATCATTCTACCATAAAGACATATGCACACATGTGTTTATTGCAGCACTATTCACAGTAGCAAAGACTTGGAACCAACCCAAATGCCCATCAGTGTTAGTCTGGATAAAGAAATTGTAACACATGTACACCATGGAATACTATGCAGCTATAAAAAATGATGAGTTCATTTTCTTTGCAGGGACATGGATGAAGCTGGAAAGCATCATTCTCAGCAAACTAACACAGGAACAGAAAACCAAACACTGCATATTCTCACTCATAAATGCAAGTTGAACAATGAGAACACATGGAGGGGGATGTCACACACTGGGGCCTGTCAGGGTTTCAGGGACTAGAGGAAGGATAACATTAGAAGAAATATCTAATGTAGATGATGGGTTGATGGGTGCAACAAACCACCATGGCACGTGTATACCTGTGAAACAAACCTGCACGTTCTGTGCCTGTATCCCAGAACTTAAAGTATAATAATTTTTTTAGAAAGTTTATTCAATGGAATAAAAACAGAACTTTCCAAATATGGACAAATATATCAATATTCAAGTACAAAAAGGTTATAGAACACCAAGCAGATCTGACCCAAATAAGACTACTCCACAGCATTTAATAATCAAACTTCCAAAGTCTAGTATAACAACAGGATCTTAAGTGCAGCAAGAGAAAAATAAAGCAAAACAAATAACATATAAAGGAGCTCCAATACATCTGACAGCAGACTTCTCAGTAGAAACCTTACAGGTCAAGAGAGAGTGGCGTGACACATATAAAGTAATGAAGGAAAAAATACCTTATAATACTTTACCCTGGGAAAATATCATTCAAACATGAAAGAGAAATAGATTTTCTCAGACAAACAAAAGCTGAGGTAGTTCATCAATACTAGACCTGCCTACAGGAAATGCTAAAGGAAATTCTTCAATCTGAAAGAAAAGGATGTTAATGGGCAAAAAGAAATCATCTGAAGGTTCAAAACACACTGGTAATAGCAAGTACACAGACAAACACAGAATATTATAACAGTGTAATTGTGTAATATAAACTACTTATATCTTGAGTTGAAAGAATACAAGAAGAAACTGTCAGAAATAATAACAACAACAATGTTGCAAGACATAAACAATATAATAAGGTATAAATAGAAATCATAAAAAGTTAAAAAGAATGGTGATGTTAAAGTGTAGGGGAATTATTAGTTTTCTCTTGGCTTGTTTGTTCATTAGCTTGTTTTTGCAATCAGTGTTGTCATCGGTTTTTAAAAAATGGGTTATAAGATGTTATTTGCAAGCTGCATGATAACGTTAAATAAAAAAACTTACAACAGATACACAAAAAAATAAAAAACAAGATATTAAAACATACCATCAGAGAAAATTACCTTGCCATAAAGGAAGACAGGAAAGAAGGAAAGAAGGGAACAGCACAGAATAACCCCAAAAAAATCACAAAATGGCAGTAGTAAGTCCTTACTTATCAATAATAACATGAATGTAGATGGAGTAAACACTCCAATCAAAAGATACAGAGTGACTGAGCAGAAAAAAGAAAAAAAAAGCCCCAGTGATTTGTTGCCTTCAAGAAACACACTTCACCTGTAAAAAATACACATAGACTGATAATAAAGGAATGGAAAAAGATATCCCATGCCAATGGAAACCAATAAAAGCGGGAGCAGCTATACTTATACAAAATAGATTTCAATACAACAACTGTTAGAAGAGACAAACAAGGGCATTATATACTGATAAAGGAGTCAATTCAGCAAAAGGATATAACAATTTTAAACATATATGCACCCAACGCTGGATCACCCAGATAATAAAGCAAATATTATTTAAAATAAAGAAAGAGCTTGACCTGATATGGTTTGGCTGTCTCCCCACCCAAATCTCAACTTGAATTGTAGTTCCTAGAATTCCCCCATGTTGTGGGAGGGCGCCATGGGGAGGAAATTAAATCATGGGAGCCAGTCTTTGTTATGCTATTCTCGTGATAGTGAATAAGTCTTATGAGATCCGATGGGTTTATCGTGGGTTTCTGCTTTTACTTCTTCCTCATTCTCTCTTGCCACCACCATGCAAGAAGTGTCTTTTGCCCTCTGCCATGATTCTGAGGCTTTCCCAGCCATGTGGAACAGTAAATCCAATTAAACGTATATTTTCTTTCCAGTCTCTAGTATGTCTTGATCAGTAGCATGAAAACGGATTAATACAGTAAATTGGTACTAGGAGTGGGGTTCTACTGTAGATACCCAAAAATGTGGAAGGGACTTTGGACCTAGGTAACAGATAGAAGTTGGAACAGTTTGGAGGGCTCAGAAAATGACTGGAAAATGTGGGAAACTTTGGAACTTCCTAGAGACTTGTTGAATGCCTTTGTCAAAAATGCTGATAGCAATCTGGACAAAAAGGTCCAGGCTGAATTGGTCTCAGATGGAGATAAGGAACTTGTTGGGAACTGGAGCAAAGGTGACTCTTATTATGTTTTAGCAAAGAGACTGGTGGCGTTTTCCCCTGCCTAGGGATTTGTGAAACTTTGAACTTGAGAGAGATGATTTAGGGTATCTGGTGGAAGAAATTTCTAAGTAGCAAAGCGTTCAGGAGGTGACTTGTGTGCTGTTAAAGACATTAAGTTTTATAATGGAAGCAGAGCATAAAAAACAGGAAAATGTGCAGCCTGACAACATAATAGAAAAGAAAAACCCATTTTCTGTGGAGAAATTCAAGCTGGCTGCAGAAATTTGCATAAGTAGCACGGAGCCTCATGTTAATCCCCAAGACCATGGAGAAAATGTCTCCAGGCCATGTCAGGGACCTTCATAGTGGCCTCTCCCATCACAGGTCTGGAGGCCCAGGAAGAAAAAGTGGTTTTGTGGGTTTAACCCAGGGTCCCTGTGCTTTGTGCCGCCTATGGACTTGATGCCCTGTGTCCCAGCTGCTCCAATCATGGCTGAAAGGGCCCAACGTACAGCTTGGGCTGTGGCTTCAGAGGGTAGAAGCCCCAAGCTTGGCAGCTTCCAAATGGTGTTGACCCTGTGGGTGTACAGAAGTCAAGAATTGAGTTTTGGCAACCTCTGCCTAGATTTCAGAAAATGTATGGAAACACCTAGATGCCCAGGCAAAACTTTGCTGCAGGGGCAATGCCTTCATGGAGAACCTCTGCTAGGGCAGTGTGGAAGGAAAATACGAGGTTGGAGCCCCCTCACAGAGGCCCTACTGAGGCACTGCTTAGTGGAGCTGTGAGAAGAGGGGCACTGTCCTGCAGACCCCAGAATGTTAGATCCACTGACAGCTTGCACCGTGTGCCTGGAAAAGCTGCAGTCATTCAACACAAGCCCATGAAAGCAGCCAGGAGGAAGGATGTACCCTGCAAAAGCACAGGGATAGAGCTCCCTAAGACCATGGGAATCCACCTCTTGCATCAGCATGACCTGAATATGAGACCTGGAATCAAAGGAGATCATTTTGGAGCTTTAAAATTTGACTGCTCCACTGGATTTCAGACTTACACGGGCCCTGTAACCCCTTTTTTGGCCCATTTATCCCATTTGGAATGGCTGTATTTACCCAATACCTGTACCCCCATTGTATCTAGGGAGTAACTAGCTTGCTTTGATTTTACAGACTCATAGGCAGAAGGGACTTGCCTTGTCTCAGATAAGATTTTGGACTGAGTACATTCGGGTTAATGCTGAAATGAGTTAAGACTTCAGGGGAGTGTTGGGAAGGCATGATTGGTTTTGAAATGTGAGGACATGAGATTTGGAGGAGGCAGGGATGGAATAATACGGTTTGGCTGTGTCCCCATCCAAATCTCAACTTAAATTGTATCTCGCAGAATTCCCACGTGTTGTGGAAGGGCCCCAGGGTGAGGTAATTGAATCATGGGGCTGGTCTTTCCAGTGATATTCTCATGATAGCGAACAAATCTTATGAGATCTGATGGGTTTATCAGGGGTTTCTGCTTTTGCTTCTTCCTCATTCTCTCTTGCCACCACCATGTAAGAAGGGCCTTTCACCCTCCTCCATGATTCTGAGGCCTCCCCAGTCATGTGGAAATTTAAGCCCAATTAAACCTATGTTTTTCTTCCCAGTCTCACGTATGTCTTTATCAGAAATGTGAAAACAGACTAATACAAGACCCCAATACAATAATAGCTGGAGACTTCAGCAGCCCACTTTCAGATCTGTCATTGGACAGATCTCCCAGACAGAAAACCAACAAAGAAACATTGGACTTAATCTGCACTATAGACCAAATGCAGCTTATAGATATTTACAGAAAATTTCATACAATGGCTGCAGAGTACACATTCTTCTCTTCAACACATGGATCATTCTCAATGATGAACCATGTGTTAAGCCACAGAACAAGTCTTAAAATATTTAAATTACAAGTTCACAGAACAAATATTCAACTCACATAAGCCAGTTCTGTTTAGCAACTCCCTCACATTCCTGGGTCACCAAGCTGTCAGCTTGCTATTCTTGAAGAAATGTCACTAGGCCTATATCTTTGTAGTTTTGCTGCATTTCAAATCAAGTGAGTTTTTTGGCTTGAGGTTTTTTCATCTGTGTTGTGTGTGTGTGTGTGTGTGTTTATGTGTGTGTGTGTTTTAAAAGATATTTCAACTTCTTAGCAGGAAATTTTTGCTGCTGATTTGAATCCAATTGAAGTATTTTGTATGTATACCCTGAGACCCTCAGGCTAGGGTATATTTTTAATAAATCAAACAGATAAAATCAAAGCTTTGCACTAAAATATAAATAAATAAATAAATAAATAAATAAATAAAACATTAGAGACACAGGAAAACATCACAAACATCAATAAGTAATCAGAATACAAGATTGTATGTAAAGAATTATCTTAATTCTATGAAAATACAGGAAAATCAGTAACAACTACAATAGGCTAAACTTGCAATTATACTAGAATATTAAGAATTTTAATATTGAAATGTTGGGATTATTGATAATTCCTTTTTTCTAATAATTTTCTTATAGTTTAGAATTTCCTTCGGTGAGCTTTATCTTTTTTATGTCAGAAAAAAGGCAAGAAAACTTAAATTCAAACAGTACTAAATGAAAGCTAAAGTTGCAACATTAGGAAAAAACAGTTTGCTAAACTGTTTCAATTTTCATATAGAAATATTTTCAATAGTCATGTCTTTATTTAATAAATCTAAAATAATTGATGTCAGCTACATAATGTTTGAATATTTTTCTTTGGAGTTATGTGCATTTTTGAATAAAAAATTTTAATTTACTGCTTTGCTATATGCATAGCTCGAAGTTGCTATTTTTAAAACAAATTTCTTGACTTGGGATTATATGTAAGTTACTTTCTGATTTATATATTACTTTTGCACCAATCTGTTAGTTTTTCCAATTGTAAATGAAGCTCAAAGAGGCCATGAAAACCAATAAAGTACATTTTGTTTAAATTTAAATACAAAATTTTTAGTATATGCTTTCTCGGTATTTTGCTCTCTTTAATACACATAAAGATTGTAATATATTAAATAATTATTACAATCCATGAAGTATGGATGCAAACATTATCCTACATATTGACATGTAGAAATTCTATCCAGAGAAAGCTCAGAGAAAGCTTAGTTCTGGGATTTTTTTTTTTTTTTTTTTTGAGACGGAGTCTCGCTCTGTGGCCCGGGCTGGAGTGCAGTGGCCGGATCTCAGCTCACTGTAAGCTCCGCCTCCCGGGTTTATGCCATTCTCCTGCCTCAGCCTTCCGAGTAGCTGGGACTACAGGCGCCCGCCACCTCGCCCGGCTAGTTTTTTGTATTTTTTAGTAGAGACGGGGTTTTACCATGTTAGCCAGGATGGTCTCGATCTCCTGACCTCCTGATCCACCCGCCTCGGCCTCCCAAAGTGCTGGGATTACAGGCTTGAGCCACCGCGCCCGGCCAGTTCTGGGATTTTTTTTTCCCCAGTAGTGATATAACATATAATAATTAGAAAATTCCCCATGTTGCTTTTCTTGTAGCTTCCCTTATACAAATAGTAAACCTAAAATAATAAATAGAAGTATTTATTATTTGATTTTTAAATAGAGAGTCCTATCTATATTTATACTGAAATGTAATCTCAGTGACTTAAAGATAACTGTTAGTGTCAGGATCCTCATGAGTATCAATGTCTTAACTTTGACTACTCTGTGAAATTCAGAAGATTAAAGAAATGATTAGGGCTTGAGAACTGTGTTTACAGTTGTTTGTAGACACAGAATGAGTTCATGGGAGGCCACTTAATAAACTATTTTAGTCAAATCACTAAAAAACAAAAAAATCAAATGTACTAATTTGTGTGATCAAATTCCTATTCATAACTGACAAGCAAAATAGCTGAACCCGCCAAACTGTTTTTCTACATTTTTTTCAGCATAAGAATGTTAATTGTTTGAACCAATTCTATTTACTACTTTCCCAAGAACAATTTGGTGTATTATTTGATTTGATCTTAACAAAATTCCAATTTAGAAGATATATACATACACATAGCCACCTTCCCTCTGTAGAACAGGAACTTGTCATAAAATAGGGACAACTCTAAAGAACCACAATGAGTTTAACTGTAGCAAGAAACAACCTTACTGTTAAATTGTGAAAAAGAAACATTTTTCTCACTAATTCAATTTTTCTTCTTTATAAAGCCTGCTAATTTTCCTTTATTAATCTATTCATTTATTCAATTACTCACTCATTTATTCAACAGTATTTGTTACATGCCAGACACTCTGCTAGGCATTGCTGTGAACATAAACGTTAAAAAGATGGAGAACCTAAGAATGCAGAGTTAAGAGAAAAGAAGATCAAGGAAACAATAATTTTGAGGCAGGTCAAGAGTAAGTTACAGAGAAAGGAACAATCATGTCTTTCTAGAGGGAGTCAAGGATACCTTGTCATTCTTGTAGCTAAGTGGTTAAAGGAGAAGATGGAGCAGTATGAAAGAGTACACACACACAAACACATACACAGTCTCTCTCTCTCACACACACAGTGTGGTATGGAGAGAATGTGGGAAATAGGAGTTGAAGTGGTGAAAGTCAAGGCTGATAGACAAGAGTAGACTCTGGCAGGTGTTATACAATGTCACCCAATTTGTACCCTTTTCCTCTGTTGGTGAAAAAAGGATAAATATTCATAATATATTGGAATTTATAAGTTTGCACATATGCTAATTTTAAATTGTAACAAACATATTGAAAAGCAGTTTGGTAACATGTATTCTAATTGAGAAGATTTATAACTCTTAACCAAATAATTTCACATATAGGCAAATTTGAACTAGACACTAATGAGCCAAAAAAATCGATATACATACATGCTAATTGCAGCACTCTTTGTAATAGTCACGTCAGAAACAATTATCTATCAGTAAGTGAACGAAAAATACAAAGTACAGTTTGCTCTATAATATGGATTACTATGTATTGCAACAAAATAAACTAAAAGGAGATTATCATGATTCTAATAATAATATTAGAAACATTTTGTAATGTTCACCTGCCATTTAATGTTTCAAAAGTTTAGCAAAATAGAAAGGAATATTTGAGGGAGCCAAGATGGCCTACTAGATACAGCCAGGAAGAGCTTCCCCCACCATGAGACCAGATCATCAAGAAGACCAGCACATTTCAAACAGATCTTCAGAAAGAAGGCATTGAGTATAAACAGGAGAATGCACACCCCAGGCTGAAAGGGAAGGAAACTAGGAACTCTGAAACTAGGCACTCTGCCTGGAATTGCTAAGCACAAGGACTCATTCCTTACCCCAAGTAGATCCTGGGGAAGGGGTGAGTGAAATAGACAGGAAGTGGTCCACTCTTACCACAAATCTTAGGAACCCCAGCTGCAGGAGACCGCACAATGCCTAGGGACATTTGAGCTGGCAGGAAAAACTGCCCAGAGTGTTGGCAGAGATAGGAATCCATCCTGCACAGAGTCTAGGGGATTTGGCCAGGGAATGGTTGCAATGGAGCACAGCCATGGGAATACATCCCCAAGGTTTGCATGCTTCTCTAAGTGGTTTTAGCCTTTGTTGGTCAAGGCAGGGCTATCTTGCCAGTGGAACAAGGCCAGGCTGATCTGAGTACCCCTCAACCAGGGTCCCTGTCTGGCTATGGCCACCAGCAAGTGCCATCACCATAGCTCTTTTACCTGCAGACCCTAGGTAAATAGCCAGATAGCTTTTGCAGGGTGGGTCCCCAGCAGCACATGCCTGCCCACAACCATCCCCCACTAATGTGCACCCACCTGCAGCCTCCCCCTGCCAAATTGTAAGGTGTATGCACAGACTCCATTGCCACCTCGCAGTCCATGCCCACACATGTGGGACAGCCCACTGTCCTGCTGCTGCCCCAACAAAGTGCATTTGCCAGTATCCTCCATCACAGTGTTGTTGCCAGCAGATCAGGAACATTTCAGCCCCTCCATTGCAGTAAGAGCTTAACCTCAAGGAACCAGAGGAAAAAGCCCATAAACCTGGGCCCAGACCTCCAGGGTTAGAGCATGCAGGCTAGGAGCACTGAGCTAAGCCTTGGCCCCCAGAAATCATCCAGACAGCAACTTCAAACATTAAAGGAATATCAGCTCACACATATGAGAAAGAACCAGTTCAAGAACTCTGGAAATTGTAAAAGCTAGAGTATCTCCTTCCTCCAAATGGCCACACTAACTCCCCAACAATGGTTCTTAACTAGATGGAAATGGCTGAAATGACAGATGTAGAATCCGGAATCTGGATAACAATGAAGCTCATCAAGATTCAGGAGAGAGTTGAAACCCAATCCATGAAACCTAAGGAATCTAATGAAATGATACAAGAGCTGAAAGACAAAATAGCCATTTTAAGAAGTGAACTGACCTAGAGTTGAAAAACCAATTACAAGAATTTCATTATACAATCAGAAGTATTAACAGCAGAATAGACCATTCTGAAGAAAGAATCTCAGAGCTTAAAGACCAGTTCTTTAATTCTACTCAGTCAGACAAAATAAAGAGAAAAGAACTTTTAAAAAATGAACAAAATCTCCAAGAAATGAGGAATGATATAAAGAGACCAAACCTACGATTCTTTGGAATCTCAGAAAGACAGAGGCAGAGAGAGAGAGAAATAGAGAGAGAGCACATGTGCAACTTGGAAAACATATTTGAGAATATTGTCCACAAAAATTTCCCCAACCACATTAGAGGGTGACGTGCAAATTCAGGAAATTAAAAGGAACCCTATGAGATACCATCACAAAGGCACATGGTCATCAGATTCTCCAAAGTCAATACAAAAGCAGCAATGTAAAAGGCAGCTAGAAGCTAGAGAGGGAAGGGGCAGGTCACATATTAAGGGAACCCTATCAGGCTAACAGTAGAACTTTCAGCAGAAACTTTACAAGATGGAAAAGATTGAGGGTCTATCTTCAGCGTCTTTATAGAAAAGAAATTCTAACTAAGAATTTCATATCCAGCCAAACTAAGCTTCATAAGCAAAGGAGAAATAAAATCCTTTACAGACAAACAAGTGATAAGGGAATTCATTATCACCAGACTTGCCTTACAACAGTTCCTTAAGGGAGTGCTAAACATGGAAACCAAAGACCATTACCTGTCACCACAAAAACACACTTAAGTACATAGCCTACTGATACTATTAAGCAACTTTGTAATCAAGTCTACATAACAAAGAGCTAACAAACATGATGACAGGATCAAATCCTCTTATACTGATACTATCCTTGAACATAAATGGACTAAATGCCCAACTTAAAAGGCACAGAGTGAAAAGATGAATAAAGAAGCAAGATTCAACTGTATGCTGCCTTATGAAGACCCATATCAAATACAGTGACACCCGTAGATATGCTGCCTTATGAAGACCCATATCAAATACAATGACACCCGTAGGCTCAAAGTAAAGGGATGGAGAAAGATCTAGCAAGAAAATAGAAAACAAAACAAACAAACAAAGAAAAAACGAACAGGAGTTGCCATTCTTATCTCAGAGAAAACAGACTTCAAACCAACAATGGTCAAAAAGGACAAAGAAGGCTATTATACAATAAGGAAGGGTTCAATTCAACTAGAAGACTTAACTGTCCTAAATATATGTGCACCCAACACTGGAGCACCCAGATTTGTAAAACAAGTTTGTAGAGACCTATGAAGAGAGTTAGATAAACATACAATAATAATTGGATATTTCAACACCCCACTGACAGTGTTAGGCAGATTATTAAGGCAGAAAACTAACAAAGACATCCAGTACCTAAGCTTGATACTTGACCAAATAGACCTATCAGACATCCACAGAATATTACATCCAGTGACAACAGAGCATACATTCTTCTCCTCTGAATGTGGCACATATTCTAAGACTGACCACATGCTTGCCCATAAAGCAATTCTCGACAAATTCAAAACAACCAAAATCATATGACCCACATTCTCTGAACACAGTGCAATAAACATAGAAATCAATACCAAGAAAATTTCTCAAAATTATACAATTACATGGAAGTTAAACAACCTGCTTCTGAATGATTTTAGGTAAAGTATGAAATGAAGGCAGAAATCAAGAAATTCCTTGAAACTAATGAAAACAAAGGTATAATGTAGCAGAATTTCTCAGATACACCTAAAGCAGTGTCAAGAGGAAAGTTTATAGTGCTAAATTCCTACATCAAAAAGTAAAAAAGATCTCAAATTAAAAACCTGAAGTCACACATAGAAGAACTAGGAAAACAAGAGCAAACCAACCTCAAAGGTGACAGGAGGAAAGAAATAACCAAAATCAGAGCCAAAGTGAATGAAATTGAGAACACGAAGAAAGATACACCTTCATACAAAAGATCAGTGAAACCAAAATTTGGTTCCTTGAAAGAGTAAATAAGATTGATAGACTAGTAGCTACACTAATAAAGAAAAAATAGATGATTCAAATAAACAATCATAAATGACAAAGATGACATTACCAGCAACCCCACAGAACTACAGAAAACCCTCACAGACAATTATGAACACTTCTGTGCACACAAACTAGAAAACCTAGAATGAATAGATAAAGTCTTGGAAACATACAACCTCCCACGATTGAACCAGGAAGAAAGCGAATGCCTGAACAGATGAATAATGTGTTCTGAAACTGAATCCTTAATAAAAGAAACCTACCAAAAATATCCCTGGATCAGACGGATTCACAGCCAAATTCTACCAGATATGTAAAGAAGAACTGGTAGCAAGTTCACTGAAATTATTTCAAATAATCAAAAAGGAAGGGCTCTTTGATTATGTTTGTTCTATTAATATTCAGTATTACGATGCTGAATATTATTCCAAACGTTATCATCATTGATCATGCTATCATCATTCTGATATGAAAAACAGGAAGAGAGATAACAAAAAATAGAAAACATCAGGCCAGTATTCCTGATGAACATAGATGCAAAAATCCTCAACAAAGTGCTATCAAAATAAATTCAGCAGCACATCGAAAAGTTGATCCACCACTATCAAGTAGTCTTTATCCCTGGGATGCCAGGCTGATTCAACGTACGCAAATCTATAAATGTGATTCATCACACAAACAGAATTAAAACAAAACCACATGATCGTCTCAATAGATGCAGAAAACACTTTTGATAAAATTCAACAACGCTTCATGTTAAAAACTCTCCACAAACTAGACATCAAAGTAACTTTCCTCAAAATAATAAGAGCCATCTATACAAACCAACAGTCAACATCCTACTGAATGGGTAATAGCCGGAAGCATTCCCCTTGAGAAGTGGAGCAAAACAAGGATACCCACCCTCACCACTACTGTTCAACATATCATTGGCAGTCCTCCCTAGAGCAATCAGGCAAGGGAAATAGATTAAAGGTATCTAAATAGGAAAAGAGGAAGTCAAGCTATCTCTCATCACAGATGATATGATTCTATGTCCAGAAAAATCACATAATCTCAGCCCAAAGGCTCTTAGAACTGATAAACTTCCGTAAACTTTCAGGATACAAAATCAATGTACAAAAATTAGTAGCATTTCTGTACACCACTAATCACCAAGCTGAGAGCTATATCAAGAATGCAATTCTATTTATAATAACCACAAAAAGAATAAAGTATCTTAGAATATAGCTAATCAGGGAGGTGAAAGATCTCTACAATGAACACTGCTCAAAAAAATCAGAGATTACACAAACAAATGGAAAAATATTCCATGCTCATGTATTGGAAGAATCAATATCATCAAAATAGCCATATGGCACAAAGTGATATACAGATTCAATGCTATTCCTGTCAAACCACCAATGTCATTTTTCACAGAATTAGAAAAGTCTATTACAAAATTCATATGAAATCAAAAAGGAACCCAAATGCCCAAATAAATTCTAAGAAAAAAAAAAGCCAGAGGCATCGCAATTCCTGATTTCAAACTATACTGAATGGCTACAGTAATCAAAACAGCATAGTACTGGTAAAAATAAATAAATAAATAAATAAATAAATAAATAAATAAATAAATAAATAAAATAGAAATAAAAAACACACACAAAAAAACCAGGCAGGTGGACCAATGGAACATGTTAGATAAGCTATAAATATAGCTGCACACCTACAACTATGTGATCGTGGACAAAGTTGACAAAAATAAGCAATGGGAAAAGGATTTCCTGGACAATCAGTGGTGCTGGGATAGTTGGCTAGACATATGCAAGACTGAAACTAGATCTCCTCCTTTCACCATACAAAAACATTAACTCAAGATGACTTAAAGACTTAAACATAAAACCTAAAACTATAAGAAGTCTTAGAAGAAACCCTAGAAAATATCATTCTGGATATTGGCCTAAGCAAACATTTTATGACAAAGACTCCAAAATCAATTGCAATGAAAACAAAAAAACTGACAAATAGGACTAATTAAACTAAAGAGTTCTGCACAGCAGAAGAAACTATTATGACAGAGTAAACAGACAACTTATTGAATGGGAGAGAATATCTGCAATCTATGCATCTGACAAAGGCCTAATATTCAGAATCTATAAGGAACTTAAAACAACAAACAAAAACCAAACAAGAACAGTAAAAAAAAATGGGCAAAGGATGTGAACAATTTTCAAAAGAAAACATACATGTGGCTAACAAGCATATGAAAAACTGCTCAACACCATTAATCTTTAGAGAAATGCAAATCAAAACCACAATGAGATACCATCCCACACCAGTAAGAATGGCTGTAATTAAAAAGTCACAAAATACATGTTGGCGAGGTTGTGGAGAAAATGCAAAACTTACACACTGCTGGTAGAAGGTAAATTAGTTCAACCACTGTGGAAAGGTGGAAAGCAGTTTGGACATTTCTCAAAGAACTTTAAACAGAATTATCATTCAACCCAACAATCCCATTACAGAAATCCTGGTCGTTGCATATTCAGTATGATGTTGACTGTGGGTTTGTCATAGATGGCTGTTATTATTTTGAAGTATGTTACTTTGATGCATAGTTTGTGGAGAGTTTTTAACATGAAAGGATGTTGGGTATAGACCCAAAGGCATATGTCATCTCTGATTTCTTTGAGCAGTGTTTGTTGTAGAGACATTTCACCTCCCTGGTTATCTGTATTCCTAGGTATTTTATTCTTTTGGTGGCTATTATGTGTGGAATTACATTCATGATGTAGCTCTCAGTTTCGACATTATTGGTGTACAGAAATACTACTAATTTTTTGTACATTGGTTTCGTATCCTGAAAGTTTGCTGAACTTGTTTATCAGTTCTAGGAGCCTTTGGGCAGAGAATGTGGGATTTTCTAGTGCTTCAACAGGCCCCAGGTCTCAAGGTATTGCCCATTCACTATGATGTTGACTGTGTGTTTGTCATAGATGGCTGTTATTATTTTTAGATATATCACTTTGATGCCTAAGGTGTGAAGAATTTTTAATATGAAGGGATGTTGGATGTATACCCAAAAGAATATAAATTATTCTACTATAGAGAATATGTATGCATATGCTCATCACAGCACTATTCACAATAGCAAAGACATGGAATCAACCTAGATGCCCATCAGTGGTGGACTGGATAAATAAAATGTAGTTCATACACACCCTGGAATACTGTGCAGCCGTAAAAAAGGAATGAAATAATGTCCTTTACAGCACCATGGATGCAACTTAAGGCCATTATTCTAAATGAATTAACATGGGAACAGCAAACCAAATACTGCATGTTCTCATTTCAAAGTGGCAGCTGAGCATGGACTACACATGGACACAAAGAAGGAAACTAAATAGACACTAGAGCCTAACTGAGAGTGGAAGGTGAAAGGAGGTTATGATCCAAAAACTACCTATTAGTACTGAGCTCACTACATGGGTGACAAAATCATTTATACACCAAACCCCAGCAACATGGAATTTATTCATGTAATAAACCTGCCTATGTACCCCTCGAACATGAAATAAAAGTTGAAAGGAAAAATAAAAAAAGAAATTTTGTAAATTTTAAAAACACTACTCACCAAAAAAAACTAAGGCAAATACCCTACTTAATGATGAATATTAAATGAAATTCATCTAAGATTACAAACAAAATAAGGACATCCACTGCCTTAACTACTGTTTAACATAGTATTAGAGTTTTAGGTCAATGGTCTTATGGGAAAAGGGAAGTAAATCAGAAGTGTAAGATTTGGAAAGGAAATGAAAAAATCTCATAATTCCAGAGAATCAACAAATAAACTAATACAACTAATTTAAAAGTTCAAGAAAATTTTTACATACAGAATCAACTTACAAAAATTAGTAATGTTCCTTTATGATAGCTATAAACAATAACAAAATATGTGATTAAAAAGATGTTCACATTATAAAGAGAAATCTATAAAGCATCTGTTAGGCATAATGAGCTTCACTGAGATAACATTACACAAGATTTCTATGGGAAAAACTATAAAATCCTAATAAAGGGTGGAAAGATAATCTGAACAAATGGAGACATATTTTCAGCTCTGGAATGGCATGAATGCCAGGTACCTGCAATTAATTTATAAATTTAATGCAACCTAAATAAAATTTTCAGATATAATTTTGAGGGCCAATAAAACTATTCAGAAATATGGAAGATAAAAAATTCCTAAGTAACGAAGCCTTTTTTAAAATATGAGATCTGTCCTATTAGACAATAATATTTATTACAAGACAGGGCTGACAGTAGCAATTTGCAGAATAGCTCTATCACCTGTTTAGGGCTCATGTCAGTTCTTGTTTGCCAGGCATTTATGTTGATTTGTTTTTGGCTATGCCAAGATGGCTTTGAACTATTGTGAATATAATTACTCCCTCAAAGTACAATAACAAAGGCAGTTGAAGAAAGCGAATTTGGAGGGGTGCATAGGTATAAACTTAAAAATTCATCATTAAAAATACTCTTTTGTTTAATAAATTTGAAGGTTAATTAAACTTTCTTAATCCTAGATAATCAAACCAAACTCGCTTCAATATTATTGCACCACAATGATAGAGTCAAAACTACAATACTACTTAATATTACAACTATCCACACCAAAATTTCTGAAAGACATTAACTAACTAACTACCTCCAAATACCATCACATTGGGAATTAGGTTTTAAAATATAAATTTTGGAAAGACAGAAACATTCAGTCTGTAACAGTGGGCATCAGTTATACAAGCAATAGATACATCTACTGTGGTCAATATATCTCTTATGCATATTCCATTCTTCTGCATATCCATGATTTTTATTCTCTGCTTCACTTAGATTGTTTTATACTGATCTATTTTTTACTTGTTCTGCAAAGCTTGTTCTGCAAAACTTCAATACTGTACAATCTCTTGGCTGGTTCTTAAATTCAGTTTATGTGTGGTTCTGTTCTCGAATTTCCCTTTGATAACTTTATAGAGATCACAGCTCTCTTTTGAATTTTCAATTAAAATAGTTATTTTAAATTTCAATCTGATGATTCTAATAATCCAATATCAAGGTCACTTTTGTTTCTATTTTTATTTTCTCTTTTTTTTCCCCTTCTCTTGGTCCTTTTGCTTGGTGTGCCTTCTATATTTTATTGAATGTTGGACATTCTGTTAGAAAAATCATAGTTTCTGGATAATGCTATGTTCATTCAAAGAAGATTCACCTTATCCTTTAGGACACAGGAGAAGACAGCAGATTGCCTCAGTCAGATCATTGAATAAACTTGTCATAAGGGGGATTTCAGTTTTCTCTTTCTTGGTGGATCCTGAAATCTGATTACTGTCTCCTCAGTACTGTAAGACCTCAGCAAACTTTGCCTTCCTTTTGAGTCCTTTCTAAGTACCTTCTTAGACTTTTCTTTCTAGCAAAAGCTTGAGAATAAGAAAAATCGATGATGCAAAAACGGAAAAAGGGTGCTAGTCCCATTTCTGTTTATATTCTTTTTCCCGGAATCTTGGTGTGAAATTCTGGCTGTTTTGGTGTTTCTGGATTTCGTTTCTTTCCTGCCCAGCACTGTAAAATTGATGAAAGCCCTACAACTCTTTCACCCTTTTAGCTCCTCCCACTTTCCAGCTTCTTGGCTTCTCGTCCCAACCTAAGAGTAGGCAAATACCTGGAGGGGGAAAGTGGTATACAAACTTTGGAGCTTATTTCAATGAGATACTTTTCTCTCTGGCATTTTTCTTCTCTACTTCTGGATTGTGGAAGCTCTAGGAAGCGTTCAAAAAGCCTTTTTTTTTTTTTTTTTTTTTTTTAAATCAGGGTTCTTTACTTGTTCTCAGTGTCTGCTTTCGTCTGGTGCAAGCCCTACCATTAAGGCCAGCAAGTGACATGCCTTTTGATTTTTAAATTTGCTTTTATTTTAAAATTTTGTCCATATTTAGTTTACTAACAATTGAAAGCCAGTACTATATATAACTGATGAAAAATATTAGTTATCCTTCATTTATGTGTTATAAAAATAAGGTCTTAACAAAACAGAATACAATAGTTTGTATTTCTTGGTGGCTTTATTTATCTGTTTGTTTCACAGGTCTATATTTACAAATAACGGAGACATTGTCCAGAAAACAAAACATAATTAAGAAAAGCATACATTAATTTACTGTTTCCTCAGTTCACAATCTATTGAAATATTTTCATAGATCCTGAGCTTATAACCTTTTTGTGCATCTATTGAAAATTCTCAGCAGAGAAACTACCTTTTCACATCCACAATCCAGAAAAGCAGAATGTTTGAATTAACTTTTGTCTTTTTATCTAGTATTTTTACTGGAAATCTTTTGGGCAATGCCAATTCTTTCAAAGTACCAATTCATTCTAAAGGAAGAGAGAACTGCAATGAGAAAACAAATGAAAAATGGTAGTATGAAATAAAGTAAAAGTAGTAATAAAAACTGTATAGTAGAAAGTTCCCTTCTGGGGGCCCCTAACAAATATCGTTGTTTTAGTTTTAGTTTTGCTTTAGCTACGGCTGCTATTTACAAGATAAAGAATTTAAGATTTCTCATTCCCTCAGGCTTTGATCTGGGGAAAACTATCTCAGCAATGAGTTTTGAATGCTCGCTGAGTTGCCGTACATTATGATGATATGGAACTTTTCTTCCCCTTCAACACTTGAAATTTTAACAGCATCTGTCTTACCCATGTGGAAGAGTATACTATTCACTTTGAAAGCCAGTTGCCAATTTACTTGATTCTTTTGCTTTCTTATAGTTCTTAAGGTGTCTGCTAATAGTGTAACTGCCACAAACCTCGCCTACTGTTTTAAAGAAGCCGTTACCTTTCAGCTGTTACATATAGCTCTGAATAAGCCAATGATTTAGGTAAAATTTTAACAGTGATTTAATCTAAATTCACCAGTGTCTCCAGACTACTTTGGTTGTATCGGATTTAAATGATATGAAATATTTGAACACATAGGTTCTAATTAATACACTTAAGGATTTTAAGTGATATAAATACAGTTAGCACTATTGCTTATCCATTGCATTATCCAAATGAAAGCCAAGTGATACACAAGTCCAGAGTATGAAAATTGCATTCATGGGAAATCAGGGCTGTTTTGGCATAGAATTGTTAGAATGGGAGATACACAAGACCTGATGGCATGGCAAGGGATGGCAGTCTAAGGGCAGAGAAGTCCTAGGATCACACCCTATAGATAATTTCACCCCAGGGGGAGGGAAAGAAAAGGAGGGAAAGCTGGGAGAATTGAACCAAAGACAAGGATCAGGTAAAACCCAGTTATTAATAGAATGAGAAGGGATAAGCAGAGGAGGAAACAGAAAATGGGAAAAATAGCAACAATCAGAGGTAAGTGGAACAGTACTAACACTATGAATATTGAGCACTGCCGGCACATTTTTTGTTTTGTTTTATTTTGTTTTGTTTTGTTTTTAATAATTGCCCTTGCTGCCATGTTGGGCAGAGAGGAAGCAGCTCAATGAAGATGCACAGAGCCTACTGAAGTGACTTTGTATTGCTTCTCATAATGCCTTTAAATCATTTACCTGGAATTCAAACCTCCCCAATATATACACAAAGCTTTTATCCCCACTAAATTCTCAAAATTCCTCTTATGCACCCTATCCATGAACAAAACTGCACTACTGTCTGTTCATGGAAAATATCTAGTGCTCACCCCTTTTGTAGCCGTATTCCATACTGTTCATTCCCCTTCATCTTCCCCAGCACTCCTTTAAATCCCAATCCAAATATCACTTCTTCTACCTGCTACTGTGAGAATTTCACGAAGCCATCTGTAGTGTCTTCACACTAGACAGAAACAATCCGTCATGTCTTAGAACATGTAAGACACTTGTTTGTGTCTTTGTGCAGCTATTCTTCTAAACTGCCTTACCATTTATAGTGTGTGTCACCTCTTTTAACTCATGGTAAATTCTTCGATAATAGATACCATAGATTATGCATTTTGCATTGTGCGTGGTACTTATAAAAGTAACTTGAAGGCCGGGCGCGGTGGCTCAAGCCTGTAATCCCAGCACTTTGGGAGGCCGAGACGGGCGGATCACGAGGTCAGGAGTTTGAGACCATCCTGGCTAATACTGTGAAACCCCGTCTCTATTAAAAAATACAAAAATTAGCCGGGCGAGGTGGTGAGCGCCTGTAGTCCCAGCTACTCAGGAGGCTGAGGCAGGAGAATGGCGTAAACCCGGGAGGCGGAGCTTGCAGTGAGCTGAGATCCGGCCACTGCACTCCAGCCTGGGCGACAGAGCGAGACTCCGTCTCAATGAATGAATAAATAAATAAATAAATAAATAAATAAATAAATAAATAAATAAAAGTAACTTAAATAATAGTGTTCAACAAATAAATGGACAGTTAACGCAATCAGAAAGATAAATTATTTTATTGTAGTTTCAAATATTTATGTATAATTTTGATATAATGATATGTGTAATAATTGTGACAAAGGTAATGTAATGAGAATTATGATTATACTCTACATTCTCTCCTACAACTTGCTTCTTTCACTCAATGTTTTTGAAATTCATTCATTTTGAAAGGAAACCTTAAGACAATATGCAAAATGTTACCACGTAGATAAATTAGTGTAGTACATGGGTATGTCATATTATGATCTATATTTACCTTTTTGGTCTAAGCATGTTATAATAAAATATTTTTAAAATATATGCAGACAAAGATATGCTATTTGGGGAAATTTTGTCAAGCACATTTGAAGAAATTTTTAGTGATAACCCTCTGAATGATTCAGTAAGTTATACAGTATTTCTGTAACTGTAAATTTGCCTTTAAGAAGCAAATGGTGACATTAAATATGAAACTAAACTTTCAAGTTAAAATCCATTTCTTGAAAAGTTCCTATAGCACCTTCTTACTATAAGGAAATCTCATCAATTTGATATGAACTTGGTATGAAATTTCTTTTCATTTCAAGTGTTTAAGCACATTTTGGGGTTATTATTTTACTGCTAAGAAATGAAAACTAGAGTGACTATACAAGTTAAGGAGATAAAGTCACTTCAGAAAAAAAGATAAGCAAGACCCTATCCACAAGGACATTAGTTTCTGGTAGGGAAAAAATAAATTACAGTATAATGTGATACCACAGTTCATCCCCAAAACAGCCTTGGAGACTAAATATTCTTATTCTTTTTTTTTACATAACCAAGAAAATGCAAGCCCAACGTCATTGTTATTGGCATTCTACAATAAAAGTACTAATATTTAGAGGTCATTTTATATTAAATGTTTGTTGTTATGTAGAAATTTAATCTTGGCAATTTTTTAAATAGGGGAAAGATGGTAACTAAATTCTATCTAATCCAATTAAAATCTCTTCATTTTTCATGTTTCATTTACTTAATGCATTGCCCTGATAGCATAGTAGACATGGTGGATGCAAAATGAAGACAGCTATTGTACCATTAATACACTGTGTTATGTAAGCGGTTTACTCAACATCAGGTCCTATTCAAATATCCAAAGGGATTAACTTGAATCAGTTAATCCACAAGATAACTTTTGATACTAAAACACCCCAAATTTTCTTCCATTGATCTACATAATGATATTTTTAAATTTGTAAAATGATGATTTATTTGCTTACAGTCCAGATAGACTGTAATAAATTTATACTGATGCAGAGAAGGCACATACACAACTATAAAACAAAGTAAACCCTGATCCAAAAGCCATTTAAAAATAATTGATAGTGGAAACATTAAGATCATTGTTTTGTGAGGCCCAAAAGACAAAATCACTGTTTCTAGTCTGACACCTAGATGACCTGATTATCAGCGATAAAAAAGTATTTGAAGGACTTAGTCTCCTTAAAAGAACTGATATAAAATGTCTCTGTTAAACTCAAGCTTATTAAGTTGTATGTAGATGTAGACATCCAAAAATAAAACCACACTTTCTGTTGGTAATGCCTTGGCCTATGTATTTAAACACTTGAGATTCTATGTGGAACACCCAGTTCAAGCAGTATAGTTAATGCATGGCTCAGACACAGAGGCTGCTCATGATGTTTCTACCCTGATGGCATTCTCCCTCCCTCATGTCTCTACCTCCCATCTCCATCAGTTATTATTTTGTTAATATTATCATGCTAATGCCCATAGAATTATCTTTTGAAGTTTCCAAATATTTTCTATATTATGTCTCCTACTCTACAGCTGTAATTTAGACAAATCCATATCTTAAATGGGACATGGATATATTGAAATATTTAAAACTTGCTTGAATATTTTCTTCTATGCCTATGTTTACATATGTGTTTATTTGTAGATATATGTTGTATATTTGATATATAACTTAGTTCTTCTTTGAAAAATTATAATGTTCTCTTGTCTTTCAATCCATCATTTGATATTGTTTCTTCCCTTCTTGATATGTTTTTTAAAAATCGAATCCTTATAAGGACAGGATGCAATGGGTTGTTTTTATTAATCTCTGTATGTCAGCATCTTGCACAGAGCTTACTATGACATAAATGTCTAATGAAAATGGGATGATGACTTCTCTGTGTCAGAAAACTAAGTGTACATTCTGTCCATAGATATAATTATCTCATTTTTATATGCAATGTAGTAAAAAAGTTTTGTACCCAAAATACTTCCTTATTTCATTATGTAGTAGTACCTCATGCCAATTTTAATAATTTGTCATGTTTTAGTCAAAGTAATTCTGTATGATAATAGGATCATTAAACATTTAATTTGTAACTTCCAATTACTGCCCTTTGACATCTTACTTTCCTCTTAATTCTCAAAATATCAATCAGCAAAATTGCATTGCTCAAGACATGTTCATGATAATTAAAAATTTGAGAGAATCGAATGTTCTTGGCTAGGAGTAGGCTGAGCAAGAAGACGCAAAAAAATTGTGACATTTTTAATAGTTCCCTGAAATCATACTTCAGTGAAATGATCTATATTATGGTTCAAGAACTGTGTTATATTTTTGTTTGGAAATGTTCCTAAACATATTAGGAAACTTTAATATATTGGGGAACTTTAACACAGTTAAAGTTGAGAGACTGAAATTCTATCATGGTGAAACCTTTTAATATTTGATTAGATAGCCAGCAAAACATTTTGTATTGACAACCTTCAAAATGCACAAGCATATTTTTAAATCACAATTTCAACTTAAAAATGCAAAATGCACATTGAACTATCCTTACTGTATCTCTCTTTTCAACATAGTTGTTTTTTCATGCAAACAATAATAGATACTGTGAAGATTTTGATTATTAGCATTCTGTTCCTTGATAGAAAGCATCTTTGCTGAACACTTTATCAAAACAACTATTAGATAATGAAATTGACCCAGTGGTTCACGTGTTCTGAGGTCAAAAGGAAACAGAGGCTGGGCGAGGTGGCTCACACCTGTAATCCCAGCATTTTGGGAGACCGAGGCCGGTGGATCACTTGAGGTCAGGAGTTCGAGACCAGCCTGGCCAACATGGTGCAACCCCATCTCTACTAAAAATACAAAAATTAACTGGGCTTGGTGGTGTTCGCTTGTAATCTCAGCTGCTCTGCAGGCTGGGGCAAGAGAATCATCTGAGGCTGGGAGGCTGAGGTTGCAGTGAGCTGAGATCACACCACTGCACTCCAGCCTGGGCAACAGAGTGAGACTCAGTCTCCAAAAAAAATTACGATAAAAAAGGAAAAGGAAACAGGGCCAGTTTCTAGTCAAGTGTTGATTTACTTTGCAATACTAAAGTTAACTTTAATTGGGGAGACAGGCACACAGTATACTAGAGCCAACTGAAAATTCTCCTCTCTCATACTCATATACTCACAGAAGCTCAAAGATAATACTGATATTGGAATGTATTGAGAGACAGGATTAGCTTGATTTCCTAGGCCGACTAAGAATCCCTAAGCCTAGCTGGGAAGGTGACAGCTTCCACCTTTAAACACAGGGCTTGCAACTTAGCCCACACCTGACCATTCAGATAGTAAGGAGAGCTCACTAAAATGCTGATTAGGCAAAAACAGGAGGTAAAGAAATAGCCAATCATCTGTTGCCTGAGAGCACAGCAGGAGGGACAATGACCGGGATATAAACCCAGGCATTCCAGCGGGCAAGGCTACCCTCTTTGGGTCCCCTCGCTTTCTATGGGAGCTCTGTTTCCACGCTATTTCACTCTATTAAATCTTGCAACTGCGCGCTCTGGTCCGTGTTTGTTAGGGCTGGAGGTGAGCTTTCACTTGTCGTCCACCACTGCTGTTTGCTGCCATCGCAGACCCGCCGGCTGACTGCCATCCCTCTGGATCCGTCGGGATGTCTCTTGTGCTCCCCATCCAGTGAGGCGCCCACTGACACTCCCATTCGGGCTAAAGCCTTGGCATTGTTCCTGCACGGCTAAGTGCCTGGGTTTGTCCTAATAGGGCTGAACACTAGTCACTGGGTTCCACGGTTCTCTTCTGTGACCCACAGCTTCTAATAGAGATATAACACTCAGCGCATGGCCCGAGATTCCATTCCTTGGAATCTGTGAGGCCAAGAACCCCAGGTCAGAGAACACCAGGCTTGCCATCATCTTGGAAGTCGCCAGCTGCCATTTTGGAAGCGGCCTGCCACCATCTTGGGAGCTCTGGGAGCAAGGACCCCCGGTAACAGTATCTTTCCCGGTTACAATAGATTATTATGAACCATGTTCTATGACCTAGTTTTTGTTGCATAACAAACCACTCCAAAACTTAGTTCTTAAAATAACAACCATTTGTTTAGCTCACAATTCTATGGATTAGAATTTTGATCAAAGCTAGCTGTAGGGTTCTTCTGATGTTTGAGCTCAGCTAGACTCACTCATGCATCTGTGGTCTTGAAGTAAACTAGTTGCGGTAGAATCAGAAACCTATTTAAGCCTCAGATAGTTTGTATGCTTATGTCCTTTTTATCATAACTTAATAATTTGTAAAACCTTTGTAAACTCCTTTCTCTTCACTGTGCTAAAGACCACAAAGAAAAAAGGCTCTGTTGAGGCCATGCTCAAATGAGAACTGTAGGGGGAAAAAAAGTTAGTGGAGAGTAGGTGAAGGTAGAGGAATCACAAATCAAGAGTAACTGAGATGGAGTAACTCAGCCCAACTGCTTCTCTCTACCTAGTGATTTTCCTACCAGGGGTAAAACAGTGAAGCCTTTACATGTTTATTTTAATGAGGAAGGCAATTCTTTCTAAGAAGATGCTTTTCATCAAGGATATCATATAGGTCATTTCATTTAATAAAATTATAAACTACAATCCTCGGCTATAGGTATAAATGTGGAAAAATTTACATCTTATTGCTGGAGATGATCAGATGTGTAGGCCATTCTTGTCAATGACCACAACATCCTCCTGGCTAAAATCATAAAACAGTGGTGTATTTTCATTTCTGAATATGCATAGTTTACCTAATATTAAGAAACCCAGCTAAATAAAAAGATTTGCAGTATGAGCCTAGTATATGAAATAAATGTATTAGAATAAGAAAGTATAACTGAAGTAAAAACAAACTCCAAAAAAGTAGTTAATTGATAATAAAAATACAGCTTAATCTCAGACTAAACTGTGTTCATCTTTTTGCTCTCCATTATGCATTTTGTAGAGGGATAGCATAAAACTTTCTCTTTTCCCTTGGACTATATGCTCTAGGATTCAATGTTATATAAAACGCATTAACATAGCAAACATTTGCAAATTCAAACAAAACAAAACCCAATTTTATAATTATGAGATGTACCCATGTGCCTTTCTTCATAAATACATCAAGTTCAGTAAATACCTTCTTTTTCATCTTATTTCCTTCTTCACTAATTTTTATTTTGAAACATTAAGATTTGTTAAAGATACATACAATAAAAAGCAGGCCAGTTCCTCTTACACCACAAACATTACCTGGATTAGAAGTATTTTAATGCAAAAAGTAAGTGACAGCTAAGATGGCATTTACTGAAGAAAATGAAGACAGCATTTATTTCTGGGCAGGGACTTAAAAGTAACGGGGTGGAAAATAAGAGAGGGCATTTGTCTCATTTCCTGCTGAAAGACTGAAGTTATGAAATCAACGTTGGAACATAAATGCAAAATTACTTTTTTACAGATACATTTCAGCTGGCTGATTTTAGAGGTTAATCATTCATTTCTGCAGGTTATCTTTCTATATATTGAAAGTCTGCACATACACCTTTAGATACTGTAAGTCTCTCTGTTTAAATTGGTTGCACGAGATATAAAGTTTCCTTCTAAATAAATATTAGAAGTTTCCAGTTTATGCAGACTCTGTGTTCTCTGTATTTCACTTCTTTAGGTCCTCCAGGAGTTATGACAGACTGATTATGAGCTCAGTCTCCACTCCTAATTACTCCACTCATAATCACATGATACTTTTGTGAGCTTGAAGAGGTTGTTTAACATTGTTGAGTGTTAGTTTCCTTGGTTATAAAATAAGAACAATGCTAACAATATAACCATACATGTTTTATTTGTTTAGAATAGGAAGATAATACAGGTATGATGAGTCATTTTTTGTCTGAGCTTAGAAACATATGTTCTTAATGCAGATGTCTCCTCTGTATCCTCCTTCCCTCCATATCCGTATCTTCCCTCCATATCATATTCTCTTACAAAGGGGGGGAGTTTTGGTTATATAATAAGGAAGGTAGAATTGGGGATAGGTTGAAAGTGCCTCCTGTGCTGCTTTGGGAATGACAAATAAAAATTGATGACATTGAAAACTTGCTTAATCTTGGGCAGTTTAACGTTTCTTTCTGTTTCCATATGTGAACTGGTGATGATAATAGTTTTCTCTCACAGAGGTGGCTTGGTATATTTAATGAGAACTGTGGATAAAAAGTAAAGTGCGTGGTCCAAGGATCACTAAGTATTTATTATTTATTACCATTATCAACGTGATCATCATCATCATCATCTATGAAAATCTCTGTACAAGCCAGCATGTTTCAGGACCCAGATAATAAAGCATGGCAATGAATTAGGCAAGAAACTATTTTTCTCAGCAATGCTCTGATATTCCAAACCAAGGAGTCCCAAGTTTCGGATCACCAGGAGACCACATTCCTAGTGTAGATTGGCATTTTCACGGGAGGAAATCACACCAGGAGATTTGTTTCACCAAGTGAATTTGTGAGTAGAAGTATAAAAAAGTGGAACCAGGATAGGAGAAGAATAACATTGTGACTTCTAGATAATAACCATCTTTGGTAGACATAGAATGCTGAGGTCTGGAAACACTTAGGTTACACATGCACCTTAACACAGGATAGCAAGGATTCAATAAACAGTTGCTAAAATTATTATCACTGGGTCCATTTTTGACTTACAGTAAGGCTTAGGCAGCTGAAGAAGAAAATGGACTCCTGAAACAGTTTCAATCATCTACAATAGCCATTTTCTTGGCATGTCGACAGTTTACAATCACTTGGGCTTAAAATAATAAATACAGTGTTGTAGCTCTGACTGGTTAATGAAAATAGAGACAACCATAAATCCTGCAGGAATTTTCTGCTTGGTCAGAAGTAAAGAAATATAAGCCAAAACATATTCGAAATACAGGATACCTTTATCACTTTGCTCAATATTTATTATCTCACTATCTTGAAGGAAGTATAAGATTTCAATAGGCAGAGGGGCTTTTACACTTTAGAAGGAAGTAAAAACATGAGTAAATCACAGAAGAGACAAAATGAAAAAGAATTTCTAAGAACTTTGAGTAGTCTAGTTTGTCTGGGGGTAGGGCTTCCCATTATGCATGTTTTATTTTATTTTATTCTATAATATTTTATTTTATCTTTTGAGACAGAGTCTTGCTGTGTTGCCCAGGCTGGAACGTAGTGGCATGATCGTGGCCCACTGCAACCTCCACCTCCCAGGCTCAAGTGATCCTCCCACCTCTGCCTCCTGAGTAGCTGGGACTACAGAGAGGCACCACCATGCTTGGCTAATTTTTGTGTGTGTGTATTCTGTTTGTTTGTTTGTTGTTGTTTTAGACAGGGTTTTGCCATGATCCCCAGGCTGGTCTTGAACTCCTAGGTGATCCACCCACCTCAGCTTCCTACAGTGCTGGGTTTACAGGCATGAGCCAAGGTGACTGGCCTCTTTGTGCATGTTCTAGTTATTTATTGTTGCATAACAAAACCCTCCAAAACTTAGCAGGTTAAAACCATACTTTGTAGTTTCTTATGATTTTGTAGTTTGGCGAGATCTTCTAATCCACATGCTCTTGGCTAGGGTCACTCCTGTGTCTGAATTTCACTGAAATCCTGGCAGATTTCCTTGACACGTCCTTCCTCTCAGTAGGTATCCCATCACTGGTGTCTCTCCATGTTACCTCCCTCCAGCAGAATAGCCTGGGCCACTTTATAGCATGGCTGCTTGATTTCAAGAAGGAGCACTGCAAGAGCACAAGTCCCAGTGTGATTACACGTAATATGCTTCTGTTAGAATAATGGTTGCTAATACCCCATTGACCAAGGCAAGCAGGTAGTCAAGTCTGGAATCAAGGTGAGAAATACAGAAGGGCATAAATACCAACAGGTGTGACTTGTGGGAATTTTAAAAATAGGGGAAGTTGTTAGTTCTAATAGGAAAAATTAAAAGATGGAACCCAACTAGAGTAATTTATTTCCTCATTATAGCAACTTATGTTTGACCGAGCTTACTTATATTTACCTTATTTCAACCACAAATCTCAGAAAAAGATGGAAATAATATTTAGAAAAAAAATAGTAGCAGTAAATTCATCACAAAAAAGAAAATAATTGTGATTTTTAAAGTTGGCAAGCATTGGTTAGAGGATTTACTTTTTTTTTTTTTGAGACAGAGTCCTACTCTGTTGCCCAGGCTGGAGTGCAGTGGTGTCATCTTGGCTCACTACAACCTCCGACTACCAAATTCAAGCCATTCTCCTGCCTCAGTCTCCTGAGTAGCTGGGATTATAGGCATCTACCACCATGTCCAGCTAATTTGTGTGTGTGTGTGTATTTTTAGTAGAGACGGGGTTTCGCCATGTTGGGCAGGCTGATCTCGAACTCCTGACCTTAGGTGATCCACCCATCTCGCTGAAGTGCTGGGATTACATGGGTGAACCACCATGCCTGGCTGGATTTAACTTTAAATAGAGTTAGATTAACATGTGGAAAAAATAAAATAAAATAAAACCTGTTCTTAAAAGAGGTTTGGTAGATATCTCTGCAAAGGAAACAATCATTCCATAAGAACTAGAATCCAAGAGAAATCAAATAATATTAGCAAAATCAACTTATGGGGAAATTGTCAGAGAATGTCTTTCTTCCCACCTCCAGAGAACCCAAACATAATGAGCAATAAACAGCAGTGGCATTCTGGTAAAAGAAAACTACCTACTTGGGGCTCTTACTGTGTCGCCGATTGTTGCATTGGAGACTTCCAATGTCACACATCTCCAGGAATGAATACCTTGTATCATTCTGCCCAACACTGAATCTGGTCTTGGCTGTGTGCCTTGCCTTGGTCAATGAGACATCAGCAAGCATGATACTAGCAGAGGATTTACAACAGCTTACACAGTGAGGTGTATCCACATGAATGCTTCTCTTAGGATCCGGCTGCCTTATAAGCTCTGGTTGTAAGTACTGAATGATAAGAGAACACATGGAGAGAAGCCTTGGAGAACTGGTAGGCATCTTAGATATTTCCATCCTGGCTGAGCTGCCAGCTGAATGTACCTGAATGAGTGATCCTAGCTAATGTCACAGGAAGTTGAAACAAGAACATCCCACCAAATTATGCCCAAATTCCAGAACTTCAGAAAATATATGCTTCTTTCATAAATCACTGAAATATCAGATTACTTGTTATAAAATAATAAGTTTTCAAAAAAAATAACAGGAGAAAAAAAAAAGGACCAGAATTTATGTAAACCTATATGTATGAAATAGGGTTCTATGAGATAGGGTATAAAGAAACAAGAAGCAAAAGCAACTTACATCTGTCAGGGAAAAACACTAAAATCTCTATTACCCCCTTCTTAGGTTGGCTATTTGGTGGGAGGAGTATTTACATGCCTCTTCATTCCACAACCAAAGAGAATGTTTTCTGTAACTCTCCTGCCAACTGACAAGCCTAAAAAAAGGGAAAGTACTTTCCCCCTGTTTTCTATTGGAAGTTTTATCTTTTTATTTCCTATGTTTATGATTAATTTTGAGTTTTTTTGTATATATGTGAAATAATAGCTGAGGTTCATTCTTTTGAGTATAAATATCCAATTGACTCATTAACATTTATTGAAATTTCCCAACTAATATCCTTGGAACTTTTCAAAAATCTATTGATCATCTATGTGTGGATTCATTACTGTAATCTATTGATCATATATGTGTGGATCCATTACTGGAATTTGTTTTGGTACATTGATTTATATTTATCTCCATGCCAATATAATACTGTCTTAATTACTAAAGAGTTATGATAATTCTTGAATTCAGATACTGTAAGTCATTCATTTTCAAAATTTATTCTGCGTTTTCAGTTTTGCCTTGGTTATCTACATTATTCCCATTTTCATATACTTGTTAGAATTACTTTTTGAATTCCTATAGAAAACTTGAAAAGATTTTCATGAGGTTGCATTGAATTTTCAGATCACTTTGAGAATTTGCATCTGAACTATATTGAGCCTTCCTATTTATACTTATATATCTCTCTCCATTTGTTGAGTTTTTCACTTATCACACCAATATTTTACAGTATTAAAGCATATGGTGTTGAATGTATATTGCTACATTTATTCCCAATTATTTCTCACTTTATATAATAGAAGAGGCAGTTATTCATTTCAGTTTCCAATTTTTTGTTGCAAGGATATAAAAATACAATTGACTTTTGGATACCTATCTTTTTATCTGTGATCATACTAAACTCATAAATTAGCTCTAGTAGCTATTTTGTAGATTACTTAAGAATTTCTACATGAACAAACATGTTATCTATAGATCAACACAATTTTATTCTTGTTTTTCTATGTATATTTCTTTTATTTCTTTGCTTTGCCTTATTGCTTGTGTTTAGATCTCCAGTATAATATTGAATAAAAGTGGTGGGACCAGAAATATTTGCCTTTTTCCCGCATCTTAGAGAGAAAGCATCTGGTCTTTTACTATTAGTGGTAAGTTTTTGTAGATGCCATTTACCCTAAGTTGCTTAATGTTCTAGATTGAATTGTGTGCCCTAAAAAGATATGTTTAAATTCTAACCCCCAGTATCCGTGGATATGACTTTATTTGAAAATATGGTCTTTACAGTTGTAATCAAGCAAAGATGAAGTCATACTGGATTAGAGTAGACCTTATTACAAAATTACTGGTATCTTTATAAGAAGAAAGGAGTTACATAGACAAACAGAGAGAAAGAAAAAGCCATTTGGAGATGGAAGCAGAGAGTGTGGTGATGCATCTATAACCGAAGTAATGCAAAGGATTGCCGGCAACCACCAAAAGCTAGGAAAAGGCAAGGAAGAGTTTCCCTTTGAGCTTACAGAGAAAACATGAGCCTGATGACAACTTGATTTTGTATTTCTAGTGTCCAAAACTGTGAAGAAATAAATGTCTGTTGTTTTTAGACATCCAAGTCTGTAATCATTTGTTATGGAAGTCCTACAAAACTAATACAGTCAGTTTTTTGATAAACATGTATTGAATATGTTCAAAGGATTTTTTGGCATCTACTAAGTCCAGCAGCACCCTAGATCGCTTGGTCATCCTGGCACCTGTCCTGCCTCTATTGGGAGGATTGTTTATTTTTAATTTTATTTTATAGTCTGGCAATGTGATGGATTACTTGAATTGACTTTTAAATATTAAGCCTGTGGTATGTCAGTTGTGTGCATCTTTTCCAACTCTGCGTTCAGTGACCTGAACAACGATAGCTGGATAGAATTCTGTCATAGTGGGAATACCTACACCAGGGAAACTGGCAAATGTTGCAAATTAGTTTTCTTCTTGCTGTACCCCACTGGATCTCATTGTTAAACATTTAATGGTACATCACTCTATTAAATTCATTTAGCATCTGTGATTGATTTCAATCATGATAGATTGTAGTTTTTATACTTTCCTCAATTGTTGTGCTAAAATTTTGTTTAAAAGTTTTGTTTGTTTCCTCTGTCCCCCGGGGCTTTTATACTACAGTATCCCTGTTATTTTGTTGTCTGGTTTTGATAACAGGTAATACAGATATTATCAAATGATTTGGGAATTATTCTCCCCTCTTCTGTTTCTGGGTAAAATTACATAAAGTTGATATTATTTCTACCTGTAATGTTTAATGGAATTCACCAAGGAAGACACCTGGGCCTTGAGTTTTCTTTGTGGAAAAGTTTTTACTATGATGTCTATACCTTTAATAGATGTAAGGTTATTAAAGTTATTTTGTCCTCTTGAGTGAGTTTTGGTATCTGGTGGCATTCATGGAACCTCTGCATTACATCTAACTTGAATTTGTGCCTAAAGGAGTGATACTTCTCTTTCATTGTGATATTCAAAATTGGTCTTCTCTTTTTTTTCTCTTGGTCAGTCTGACCAGAAGTGTAGTGTTAATTTCACTGATCTTTTCAAAAAACCAACTTTTGGGTTGATTGATTTTTTTCCAGTTGATATTTTCTTTTTCATTTTATTAATTTCTGTTCTTATTTGCATTTTTAAATTTTTCTTATTTTCAGCTTAATTTTATCTTTGTTTTTCTGGTTTGTAGGTAAACACTTCTAACGTTGATTTGAGACTATTCTTATTCTCTAACATAAGCCTTTATTGCTTTAAATTTCCCTCTAAGAACTGCTTTAGCTGCCTTCTTAAACTATTATTTTTATTTTTGGCCTTCAAAATATTTTCTAATTTTTCTTGTGTTCTCCTTTAACTAGAAGTTGCTTTTTCATGTCAGCATTTCCCAGAAATCTTTTTGTAATTGATTTCTAGAATAACGTTTTTGTGTTCAGACAATATACTTTATATACATTCAATCATTTTGTAGTTATTGAGACTTGTTTTATGACCCAGAATATGGTCTATTTTGCAGAAAGTTTTGTGTGCATTTGAAAAGAATGTGTATTCTTCTGGTTTGGGAAGGAATGCACTGTAAATGTTAATTTAGTAAGTGGATTAATATTATTATCCAAGTCCTTTGTATCCTTATTGGTTTTCTTTGTACTTATTCTGTCAATTAATGAGAAGTGTTGAAATTCCCAGCTGTAATTGCAGGATTATTTCTGTTTGCATGGGATGTAATTTGCTTATTTTTCCTTGCAGTGTTACAGGTTTTCACTTCATGTATTTTGAAGCTCTGTTATCAGGTATATACACATTTAAGATTATTATGTCTTCTGATAAATTGACACCTTTTCATTATATGATGTTTCACTTTACCCTTAGTAATACTTTGTTTTAAAATTGACATTGTCTCATATTAATATAGGTACTTTAATTTCTTTTTATTCGTATTTTCTAGGTTTATATTTTTCTATCATTATGCATTAAATCTTGGTGTCTTTATATTTTAAGTGGGTTTCTTATAAACAGTGTGTAGTTAGGTTTTACTTTTTTAATTCAATCTGGCTTTCTACTTTTAAGTAGAGTATTCACACAATCTAAATATCTATATTAGTGTAATATCTACATTTAGTGTACTATCAATGATTACAATTACTTTCAAATTTTCATACTTGCTCTGTTTCTTTGTTGTTTCTTTGTTAAAGTTGATCAAACATTTAAGATACCTTTTATGTTACAACTGATTTTATAAAGTCTGTTGTATTTTTCTCCCACCTTTAAGATATAATTAACAAATTAAAATTTTATATATTTATGATCTACAATGCAATATTTTAATAGTCATATACATTGTGAAATGATTACCACAATCAAACATACCCGTTACCTCATAATTAATTTTAATGATCCAATTTTAGTTCTATTGTTGGTTTATTGGCTATTCATCTTTGTTTCATTTTATAGTGGTTCTGAGATTTACAATATACGTCTTTAACCTACACTTTGCTTTCAAATAGTAATCCATATTATATGCCGCATAAGAATCTTATAGCGCATACTTCTGTTTATTTACTCCTTTCTTTATATGATTGCTGTCATGCAAACGATTTCTGCCTGTCATCTATATTCCAAATACATGCTTTAAACTATAAATTACTGTTTAATTTTATTTTTAACTGTGGTAAAATGCATATAACATAAAATGTGCCATCTTAGCTATCTTTTAAGTGTACAGTTCAATAGAGTTAAGGGTATTCACACTGCTTTGCAACCAATCTCCAGAACTTTTCTCATCTTTCAAATGAAATCTTCTCTGTGTCCATTAAACAGCAACTCCCCTTTCCCTCCTCCTTGTGCCTCTTGACAACCACCAATCTACTTCCTATAAATTTGATTGTCCTAGGTACCTCATAGAATTGAGGTCATACAGCATTTGTCTTTTTATTACTGACTTAATTCACTTAGTACAGTTTTCTCCCAGGTTCACTCATGTTGTAGCATGTCAGAAGTTTTTCCTCTTTTAAGGCTGAGTAATCTTCCACCATAGGTATATACCACATTTTGTGTATCCATTCATTTAGCAGTGGATGCTTGGATTGCTTCTACCTTTTGGCTATTGTGAATAATGCTGCCATGAACATGGCTATACAAAAATATGTTCATGACCCTACTTTTAATTTGGGGAGTATATACCCAGAAGTGGAATTGCTGAATCGTGTGGTAATTCTACATTTGCAGTTTTGAGGAACTGATACGCTGTGTTCCATAGAGGCTACACTATTTTACACTCCTACCAAGACTGCACAGAAGTTTCAACTTCTCCAAATCCTTGTCAATACTTGTTATTTTCTTTTATTTTGATAGTAGCCAATCTAATGGGTGTGAGGTACTATCTAATTGTGTTTTTAAATTTTTGTTTTCTTAATAAATCGTGATATTAAGCATTTTTCCATGGTTCATTGGCCATTTGTATACTCATTTAGAGAAATGTCTCTTCAACTTCTTTGCCCATTTTTTAAATTGGGTTGTGTAGTGTTTTGTTGATGTTGTTTTGAGTTTTAGGAGTTCTTTATATATACTAGATATTAACCCCTTATCAGAAATATGATTTGTAAATATTTTCTCCCATTCTAGGTGATGGCTTTTCAGTCAGTTGACTGTGTCCTTTGAAACAGAAACTTTTTTTTATTCCAATATAGTCCAACTTGTCTGTTTTCATTGTTGCTGTTGTTGCTTGTGTTCTTGGTGTCATATCCAAGAAGGTATTGCTAAATCCATTATCATGTGGAATATCCTTTAAAAAGGTTTTCCATTGAAAAGGTATTTTTGTGTTCCTCCACACTGTCGTAATTTCTGGCTCATTTTATTTCTTTATGACATCCAAATTTCCATCAGCTGTTTTCTTCTGCCTAAAGAACTTTCTGTAGGAATTTTTGTCATGCATGTTCCCAGGTGATACATTTTATCAGCTTTTATTTCTTCTTATTTTGAAAGGTACTTTCACTGGTTAAAGAATTTAGGGCCAACAGATTTGATTGTTTTCTTTCAATACATTATTGATACCTCTCCGTTACTTCTCATATGCATAGTTTCTTTTAAAAATGGCTTTATTGAAAATTTAAAAGCAGTACACACTTACACACCTAATGTATGCAGTTTGGTGAGTTTGGACACCATGAAACCATCACCATAATTAATAAACATATCCATCACTTCCAAACGTGTTAGGGTGTGTGTGTGTATATGTGTGTGTGTAGAACTCTTTTTTTTTTTTTTTTTTTTTTTTTTTTTTTTTTTTTTTTT
>NC_045444.1:52939915-53003223 GCF_002776525.5 Piliocolobus tephrosceles
TGATCTCTATAATTTATTTATGTGGATTTTCTGAAACCTTATACACATTGAATAACACCTCAATTTTCCCTCCTTGTTGCTCTCAACCACCATTCTAGTTGCTGCTTCTATATGTTTGACTATTATATATACCTCATGTATTGTAAGTGGGATCATAGACATTTCTCTAAAGAAGACTTTCAAATAGCCAATGGGTGTACAAAAAGGTGCTCAGCATCACTATCAGGAAAATGCACATCAAAACAATGATGAAATATTATCTCATAACTGCTAGAATGTCTATTATCAAAAAACAAAAGATAAATGTTTGCAAGGATGTATAGAAACTGAAAGCCCTATACACTGCTGGTGGAAATGAAAAATGGTGCAGCTGTTATGAAAAACAGAATAGCAGTTACTCAAAAAAGTAAATGTAGAGTTACCATATGAACTAGCAACCCCACTCCTACATACATATCCAAAATTATTGAAATCAGGATGTCAAAGGAGTATCTGCACTCCCATGTTTATTGCATCATTATTCACAAAAGTCAAGATATGGAAACAACCTAAATATCCATCAGTGGATAAATGGATAAAGAAAATGTGGCATATATACTATGGAATGTGATTTAGCACTAAAAGCAAAGGTAATCCTGTTATATTTGACAGCATGGCTGAACCTGGAGGACATTATGCCAAGTAAAATAAGCTAGTCATATGCATTGTTTATGATAAGAAATCTGTGATAATTCTTGTATTTGCCCTCTGTAGATAACACATCTTTTTGCCTTTGGCATATTTTTTCTTTATTGCTGGTCTTCAGCCATTTGATTAAGATATACTTTGGGGTAGTTTTATTATTTTTCTTTTGTCAGAGGTCACTGAGCTTCTTAAATCTGCAAGTTTATAGTTTTTGAAAATTTAGGTATTTTTTAGCCATTCGTTCTTCAAATATGTGTTCTGCCTACCTCTTTTCTATTCCTTTCCTGAGCCTTCAGTTACATATATCTATGACTAATTGACAGTACCCAGTTACTTGATGGCCTGTTTATTTATTTTTGTATTGTTTTAGCCTCTCCATAATTTATTTTCAATATTTTCCATTGCTATGTCTTCAAGTTCACTAATATTTTTAATATGCAATATTTAATTTGCTGTCAGTCCCAGCCAGTGTATTTTTCATGTCATCTGTTGTAGTTTTATCTCCAGAATTTTCCATTTTTTCTCCCATTACTCTCTTTCTTGTGCTTATGGTTTTCCTCTGCCGCCTTAAAAATTAAGATATATTTATAATACAGGCATACCTCTGAGATATTGCAGGCTCAATTCAAGACCACTGCAATAAAGTGAATGTTGCAAGTCATATAATTTGATGGTTTCCCAGTTCATATAAAAGTTACCTATATACTATACTGTCAGCTATTTATTATGCAATTATACCAGAAAAAAACATACCTTAATTTAAAAGTATCTATTGCTAAAAAATTCGGAGACAAAGATCCAAAGTGACCACATGCTCTTGGGAAAATGGAGCTGATACTAGCTCGATGCAGGGTTGCCTCAAACCTTCAATTTGTGAAAAATGCACTATCTGTGATGTGCCGTAAAGCATGGTATAATAAACCAAGGTATACCTGTAAATGTCTTGAAACTATGAAGACATTATAATAATTTTTTCAATATCTTGGAGTTACTTTTCCTACTCCTCTTCAGGAAATTTCTCAGGCCTTATGTAGTTTTTCGTTTTCCATATTCACATGCAGATTATAACTCAGCCAAATACTTGGAAAGTTTTTCTATACATCTCCAAAATTCTCTTTTTGTGTACCTTCCAGAGCTTTGCTCCTTTCACAAGGAACTCCCCTGGAACTCCAATTTAAGTTATATTAGTCTTTTTAGTTCTGCTCTATATGTCTTAAACACTTTTCTACATTTTCCACCTCTTTTATTTGCAATTGAATTTCCATATTTTCTAATGTCTTGTATTACACTTCACCAATGTTGCCATAATATGTATTAAACTACTTGAAAATTTCTTAATAGAGATATTCTTCTCTAGAATTTCCATTTGATTCTTTTCTCTGGTAAAAAAAAAAAAAAAATTCTATTTTTCCTTCTATGTTTCCAGCTTTTTCTCTAATTCTTGAACATATTAAATGAAGTGATTTTAAAATCTTCCTCAGCCAACACCAATATCTGAGTCACCTGTATATTTGTTACAATTGTTTGTTTTCTCTCTTGATTTTCAGTCATGTGGCCCTTTCCTTTACAAGAATAAGTTTTGTTTCATTTTTTAATTGAATAGCAAATAGTGTGTACAATTAATTATAAAAGCTCTAGAACACGGTCAGAAAACCTTATTTTGTGAATTAACCAGATAGTAAATACCTTAGGCTTTGTAGGCCACATAGTCCCTTGCTCATATTTTTCTTTGCTTTTTTTTCCCTTTTTTAAACTACCTTTTACCATGTAAAAAATGTTTTAGCTTGAATAGTGTATAAAAGCAGGTCATGGCTTATTTGGCCCAGAGGCCATAGTTTTTCAAGCCTTGCTCTAGAGCAAGCTTGTCCAAGCCATGGCCCATGGGTCACATGCAGCCCAGGACAGCTTTGAATGTGGCTCAGCACAAATCATAAACTGTCTTTAAGTGTTATAAGATGTGTTTTGCAATTTTATTTAGCTCATCAGCTATCATTAGCATTAGTGTATTTTATGTATGGTCCAAGACAATTCTTCTACCAGTGTAGCCTAAGGAAGCCAAAAGATTGGACAACCCTGCCTAGAGAGTCTTATCTTCTATTATAAAGGATTTGCCCTTCCTTCTAATTGGCAGATATAGTCGTCCCTCGATATCCAGGGATACCACGGATATCAATGTTTATGGGTGCTCAAGTCCCTTATATAAAATGGTGTAGTCTTTGCGTATAACCTATGTACATCCTTTGTGTACTTTAAATCACCTCTAGATTGCTTATAATACCTAATACAGTGCCTACACATTACTTCATTTGCATGGATTCAGTGTACGACTGAAGTTTTGCTTCAACTTTTTAAGTTTTGCTTTTTGGAACACTATGGAATTTCTTTTTCTGAATATTTTTGATCTGCAGATGGTTTAATTCACTAATGCAGAATCCACAGATACGGAGGGCCACGTGCAGAGTGGTGGTTGGTCACCTTAATATGAGCAGAGACTGTGCTAAGTTGAACCCCTATAAGGCTCTGGCTCTGCTTTAAGCATGACCCTCCAGTCTTATTTAGTCTTCCACCCCATGCAGCTCCAGTGTCTGGAAAAATTGAGAAGAAAACTGACTGTGTGTATGAGGTCTCCCAAGCCTCTGTTGTCCCCACCCTGACCCTCTCCCACCACACACACACACACACACACACACACACAAGGATTCTCACCAAGCTTTAACCTAGATTCTGTTTCTTGCCCATGCACAGAATTGGCATATACCGCTTGGATAAGCAGACAAAAGCCAGCTAACCTCTCTAGGTTTATTTCATTTTTGTCATCTTAGCCTTTCTACTTTTATTTTTCATTACCTGTTTAATGCTCCACTTCCTTCAAATACATAATTTCTATATTTTACTTGGTTTTGTTAGTTTTTCTGAGAAGGAGTGCTGCGCTTCCATGAGTTACCCTATCCCACTGAACTTAGACTTTTGAAAAATGGTATAATATTTTTTTAAGAAATCATACACTTAACCTTGCACAGTTTGACCTCAGCCTACATTCCAATCATGTCTCAACTATCTACATGCCTGAACTGTCCTCAGTGACCCAGTCCCAACTTGCTGAATGCTCCAAATACTCTCTCAAGGTTCTTGCTAGAATTCCTTCATTCTACCTATCTGAACCTCTGCTTGTAGAAGTAAAATCTGCTTAACTCTTATCTATAGTCATGTGCTCCTTGAAGTTAGGGCCCAAGTCTTACTGGTATTTGGATCCCTCCAATGTCTCTTAGGTGAGTACTTAACACATACCAAAAAGCCAATAAATATTTGATCTTCATTCAATAGCCTATATTTAGTATTTTGGCAATCTTTGTCCTTTCTTTCTATGACTTCCTAATCTAACAATGCCCCTTTCCAGATAAGTATTTCATTAGTTAAGTTTTTTCTTAGTGACAGCATCAAATTCTGAGCTCCCTGAGCTCCAGGTCAGCCACGTGGAACCAGATAAACAGAAAATCCTATATGTATATCCTGAACAGGCTAGTGAAATTGAAATCTTTATCTTTCACATATTCTAAATCTAACATCTGAAAATAGTTTGGAATTTAACATTGAGATACATTGTTATCTAAAATGGCCATGGTAACCCAAATGGCTGTTTCTTATCAGGCAATAAAAATAGACTTTCTTTTCATTTTTATTTGTTCTTTTCTTTATGCGTTTTTGTTATAGAGGCAGACAATATGTCTGTTGGAGGAAAGTTGGCCATAAGACTTTTTCAAGATTTGAGTTGGAGCATACCAGGCTCAAGGAAGGTTCTTTTATCCATACCATGACTTTGGCATTTTTTTAAGGAACAAATTCATCTTGACACCTTTTTGTTAACTTAGAAGGTAAAAAACCTTAAGGAAACAACATATAATAATAACTATTGCTTTTTGAGAGTTTATCTATTGACATCCTTATACTAAGAATTTGTCCACATTATATTTCATTTAAAATTCACAGCAATATCATTTACATACTATTATCATTGTTATTTTATAACTCAGGCTAAGATTAGTAGTTTTCCCAACAGCAAACCTCTAGCAAGTGTCAGGACAACAGTTTTACCAAAATTTATCTCAATCCCAAAGCCCGTATACATAACATTCAGTGTTATTAGCACTCTCCTAAGACCTGGAAAGTCAACAAAATTACTTCCTAGGGTAGGAGTCAGAGTCAGACTGAAATAATATAGTGTGAACGTATGTGACTTAAAGTTTTAAACTGGATCAGGTAAACAGAATATAAATTAATCTTGACTTTAAAACTGATGTGAATGACAGCATTTTACACAGAAAAGTTAATGAATTAACAAAGTTAAAACATTTTCCTGGAAACATCTGCACCAGAAAGTGCATTATTAAAAAGTAATATGAGTTTCAAATATAAGAAAAACCTAAGATGTATATACTGTTATGGTTCCAACACACTGGAAAAAGCCTGCCAAGACAACTGCGGAGGACTGTTGTCAGATGCCTATTTTCCTCAAAAACTAAACTTACCTTATAGGAGCAAACTCGTAGGAGAAGGTTGGTCTCATGTTAATGCCTTTGTTTTCTGAAGGTAAAGGCAATTCAGAATGTAGGGTGGGGTCTGTCACACAGATTTAACTCCTTGGCCACTTCCTCACCTCTTCCGGTTTGTTAGTAAAAATTTAAATAGCTATTAAACTATATATGGCAGCAAACCAAAGCATGAGAAATATGAAAATGGGGAAAGTATCATGGACTCCACTTCTTCTGAAAGTCAGCAGACCTTCTGTGCCAGGGCAGCGCTTGAGAATGCAGCACATGGCTGTTGCCAGGCTCTGGTAACAATGGTGGCTCTCATGAGAAGATGACCATTTGCCATTCTCAGAGGACATAAGGTCCACAGATGGAGGAATCAAGACTGTAGAGGGGAAACACCCAGCAGCTAGCATCACCATACAGGTGGGGAGATTCCTTGCTCAGAAATATTTGTGAGCCACTGTACTCAGAAATAACTAACAGGAACTTATCAGCAGACTCCGGTATGCTGCACATAAAGCACAGTGTTAAAAATAATGGTCACTTAATACAGCAGCACAAAGGAGTAAATATTTTAAAATATATAATATGATCATATACCATATGGAGTTGTATGTATGTATATGTAATAGAGTGTGTGTGGTATGATTGTATCTGTGTATGTGTGAATACAAACATACATACATGTCGTCCTGCATAGAGAAAGTAACATTTTGCCTCTCTGGAAATTGTTTTCTATATGGAATATTTTATGGGAGGGTATCTATAGAAAACAGTCATTTATTCACTATATGTTTAATACCAAGCAAAAATTTTAACAACATCAAGTTAGTATAATAACTGTGTAATTCTTGACTGGATTGTCCTTTCTCCACCTTCTGCCTGACTGACTGGACTTTTTCATGTGATAATGTGGCCTTCTCCACCCTATCTACTAGGTCAAACCCCTTGATCCTCTGGTGTTCTGATTTTCTTTGTCATAGCAATGATTATACTTCCCTTATATGGCAAGATCTGTATCATATTATTCAACACATATAGAGTAATTATATATACCTTTATATCCTCAACCCCAGCAGTATATCAGGCACTCAATAAATACTTCATTTGAGCTCCATGTTTTCCCAAATTGAAAGCTTCCTTAGAGAAATATTCAACAATGACTTGTATACTAACCTGGCTACTGAGTCACCTTTCCAATCAGTATTTACTATGAGAACTTTACTGTTTATATAAATATGTTTAAGTTTACATTAAATTTTTCTATCATAGAAAGCTGATAGGAAACATTTGCAGGACTGAAGAGACCATTTCCTAGCCTCCAAAATCAAACCATACAGAAGGCCGCATATTTTGCATAAAGTGTATAAAATATTTCACACTATAACTTTAAACACAAATTCTTTGAAACATTCTGCATATTCCAGTTTATCCTACTGATTAACCAAAAAGAAAACAATAAAAGTAAAACTTTGAAACAACCATGATAGGTTTAGTGAGCTAAAATAATTATTATATGTTAATTATTAAATATTCATTGAAAATGAATTAAAGACTGTTACACCATTTTATTTTAAACACATTTCAAAAGATGACTAATGTGAACTTTACAGATTTGAATTATTATTTCAAAAATGGTTTATCTTTTTCTCTGGATCGTCTTTAATTATCTTTTATACTCGACTTTTAATCCTTAAGTTTTTTCTATCCTATAATTTCTCTAGCAAGTAATTACTTGGTAAAGCAATATTTACAAGTCCTAAAGAAGGTATCAGTTTTTTAAGTTTAAGAAAAGTTTCTTTGTAATATAAATAACAATGACTTTTTTGGTTCTCTTTTAAATAGTAAAAATACTATTAAACAAACTTTTATTCTTATAGCATCCTTGTTTCTGTTTTGTAAGAAAATCCTGCAGTACACTTATTGGTACTCATCTATTCAATCTATTTTAGTGGGTCTGTCACTTAACTTTACTTCAGCCTTTGTCTTGAGCTTTGAAGTCCTGGCAACTAGATATCAGTGTCATTATATTCATTATTTAATTCCTCATTAAGATTCAGTCCTTCCTTTCTAGCAAATGTCTACCTGTCTAAACCTACTGGTGTAATTAGAGGCTTCAATAAGGAACAAATAGATACATTAAATTTAGAAAGGATTTCCTTTGTATGTATCAGTCGAAATATCCCATTTCTCATAAATATGAAATACTTTGATGTATATGGGGCCCTAACTAGAGGGGCCAGTTTTCTCTTTTGTATTTCCAAAACTAAATAATGTCTTTCATGCTAAGCAGGAAAAAACATAAAAGCTTAAACAGTAAGTGTCTGAGATTTAGAACCTCATCTTTGATTGCCAAAGCAAGTCTAAGTTTTTAATTGCATAGTTCAGCTTAGAATTTTTAAAATATTTTCTTCACTTCAAGCTTGCATGTAGCCATTTAGTTAACAACATCATTCTCTTTTCTCAGGAATATTTATTTGATACTCCATGAGACACTATTATACCCACTGCGTAAATTTGAGATAGTGTTATGTAGTATGGGAGAAAAAACTTTAGGTCGTGTAAATCTGAATTTCCACACTGGTTTCATCATTCTCTAGAAAGATGAACTTTGTGGCAAGTCATTGATATTTCTCAGTCTCAGCTTCCTTATTCATAAATCTGACTTAGCAATACTTATAATGTTTCAAGGTTTAAGGATAAATATGTTCAGTACATATATATATACACACACACACATATATTCAATTAATGCTAATTATTATTGTGTCTATCTTCAAGAATTGATTCAATCATTTTACTTTTCCATGGCTAGTCATTTCACTGACTTTTTAAAATACTTGAAAACCAGAATCCTCTTATTTGTAATATTCAGGAATGAATAATAAAGTTATTTTCAATACAAAATATTATCAGCTCACTGTTTTATGGAAAATGCCTTCTATTTTTAAAATAATCACAAATTATTTGCTGCATTCATGCATATTTTTAAAAACAATAGAACATATTATTGAAAGTCAGCATGGTTTAGGAGACAATGCTTTGGACCAGGCAGGATCTCACTCTGTTTCCCAGATTGGAGTGCAGTGACACAATCCTGGCTCACTGCAACTTCCACCTCCCAGGCTCAAGTGATCCTCCCACCTCAGCCTCCCGAGTAGCTGGGGACTACAGGCACGACCTGTAGTCAGGCAATTTTTTGTATTTTTCATAGAGACAGGGTTTCGCCATGTTGTCCAAGCTGGTCTCAAACTCCTGAGCTCAGATGATCCACCTGCACTGGCCTCTCAAAGTGCTGGGATTGTAGGCGTGAGCCACCACGTCTGGCAGAAGTCCTAGTTTCCAGTACCACATTTTCACCGTTTAATTCAATAAGTGATCTTAGACATTTAATTTTAAGAGACTCAAAATCATCAGCTGTAATATTGAAATTCAATGAGAATTATCTTCAAGCTTGCTCCCAACTTTAGCATCTATAGTTTATTTGTATGTGTATGTATGGATTTACTCAACATCAATCTCATTAATCATTTTTGTATCCCTAGCACCTAGAACACTGCCTGGTCCCTAGTGGTATTACATATTTGTTTTTTGTTTTGTTTTGTTTTGTTTTTGTTTTTCAAAAAGCAGGAAAAAGCAAACAGGCAGGGAAAAAGCATGACACAGAGAGATAGAGGGAGGTAAAGAAGAGAGAGAGGAAGAGGTATTTAGAAATGTGGCATAAAAGGCTATTGCCTATTTAGTAGAAGTTTTACCCTGGGAAAACCATATCAAAGGAAAATGGGGTCACCATTTGCTCTTTACGATTCAGCCTTTTTCCTCACTTCTGGAACACTTCACTCACATCAAGGCACATCATTTCCAAGAGTTTCACAGCTGCTTGATCAAGGTATTGTCATCATTTCTCAGCAACAGTGAATTGTATTAGATTGCTAAAGGTTTTGCTTCTTTGTCTCTGGATTTTATTTCTTCTGTCCATTCTTTTTAAAGCATTATAATTTACATCCAGGACCAATATTTATAAGAGATTTAAGAGTTCTGTTGTCTCTTTTAGTACAAGTTGTCTTTTTTAGTTTCGCTTTTGTCACCCAGGCTGGAGGGCAATGGCATGATCTCTGCTCACTGCAATCTCTGCCTCCCGGGTTCAAGCGATTCTCCTGCCTCAGCCTCATGAGTAGCTGGTATAACAGGCACCCACCACCATGCCTGGCTAATTTTTTTTTTGTATTTTTAGTAAAGATGGGGTTTCGCCATGTTGACCAGGCTGGTCTCAAACTCCTGGCCTCAAGTGATCCACTCGCCTTGGCCTCCCAAAGTGCTGGGATTACAAGCATGAGCCACCCCTCCCAGCCAAGACTTGTCTTTCAACAAGACCTAATGAGCACTCAGTTTGCAGAATAGGCAGTTTTTTACAGGAGTTTTCTTCAAAGGGAAATGGGTTCCTGGAGTGCAAACTTCATAATATGCAGAGGATGGTATCGTGAGAGTAGGCAACAGATGTTTACTGATTATGATAAAAAAAAAAAAAAAAAGAGTGTTTCCTTCTCTAGCTTCTGTTTTTTTTCTAACATGTAAATGATCTTAGATTGTTAGGTGTTCAAATGATAAATAAAAGTTAAGGTAGCATTTCCAAAGAAATGTAGAAGCAATTTATATGGCATCCAGGCAATTTCTGTCTTACACTATACTCAGTCTTTTATTTCAATGCTAATATGTCAAGATGCAAATCTTTCACTTACTGTTGAAGGTAAAACAACACCATGGAGTGAGGTGAATAAATTGTCATAAAACACATAATGAACTTTCAGAAAATACTGTCCATGATTAGTAAGAGAAAACTCATAGAGGATAAGAAAATGAACTTGCAAAATGATTCAAGAAATAATAGACAGCTGATACACAGAAAAATAAATGCAAAGTGGAGAGGGAAGAGATTTTATTAAAGATGAAGAAGGTCCATATATTCTTCCTTAATTACAGTTATAAGCTTTAGAGACATTCTGTCTTAGATTTTTTGGCAGTCATTTGTTAGACTTCAGATTGACTGTTCTATGTGAATTAATTGCATCTTCAAATTGTGAAAATTATTTTTGAAGTGGAAGATCCCTGTGTTCATAAGCATTGAATATCTACCTTTGCAGGGAAAAAGGATACTAAGAAAATGTATTTTCATGTTAAGGTAGCAGCTACTACGGATAGTTATTTATGTATGTATTTATTTGGTTTTGGTGGGATTTTGAGACAAGGTCTCACTCTGTCTCTCAGGTTGGAGTGCAGTGGTGCAATCTCGGCTCACTGCAACCTTTGTCTCCAGGTTCAAGTGATTCTCCTGCCTCAGCCACCTGAATACCTCAGATTACAGGCACATGCCCCCCCAACTTGGCTCATTTTTGTGGTTTTCCTTTTTTGTTTGTTTGTTTGTTTGTTTTTTGTAGAGATGGGGTCTTGCCATGTTGCCCATGCTGCCCTTGAACTCCTGAGCTCAAAGCAATCTACCCACCTCAACCTCCCAAAGTGCTGGGATTACAGGCGTGAGCCACCATGCCTGGCAATGTATTTATTTTTATTTTGTCTTCATAAATTATTTGGGGAGAAAAAGATTATTATTCAGTGAAGGAAAATTTTGGTGACATGAATGGGTATTCAGGTGAGCTTTGTCAGATTACATTTTAAAGCTAGTATTACAATCATTTTAATGGAAGTATGTACTTATCTGATATTACCCTAATTGTAAGTCTTTCTTGGTGTTTATATTGAATCATTTATTCAACAAATAATTTTTAAGAACCTATTATGTGGCAGCCATTAGTTTAAGCACTGAAGATGGAGCAGTTTAAAAAAAAGGCAAAATTCCCTCCATTTCACAGCTGATTTTCAAGTGGGAGAATGAATGAATGGAATTTCATAAGTTCTGTGAAGAAAGAATAATGAATGGAAGGGCATAGGAACTGCAGAGATGGGTGGAAGATGGCAGTTTTAAAGTGCATAACCCAGGAAGGTCACTGAAACATCTGAGTAAAGACCTGAAAGTCTTAAAGAAGTAAGTACGGATGCCAAGACCAGCTCAGTCAGGAAGACCCTAACCCAGCAGTGCTAGAGGAATTAAAGGCACACCACAGAAATACAGAGATGTGAAGTGGGAAATCAGGGGTCTCACAGCCTTCAGAGCTGAGAACCCCGAACAGAGATTTACCCACGTATTTATTAACAGCAAACCAGTCATTATTAGCATTGTTTCTATAGATGTTAAATTAACTAAAAGTATCCCTTATGGGAAATGAAGGGATGGGCTGAATTACAGGAATAGATTGGGCTAGTTAGCTGCAGCAGGAACATGTCCTTAAGGCACAGATCACTTACGCTATTGTTTGTGACTTAAGAATGCCTATAAGCAGTTTTCTTCCCTGGGCGGGCCAGGTGTTCCGTGCCCTCTTTCCCGGAAACCCACAACCTTCCAGCTTGGGCATTAGGGCCATTATGAACATGTTACAGTGCTGCAGAGATATTGTTTATGGCCAGTTTATGGCCAGATTTTGGGGGGCTTGCTCCCAACATATCCCTCTTGTCTGATTTGCAAATTGATAAAAGCAAAGGCAGCTTTGTCATGGTGAGCTACTTCTTGCAGGAATCAGGATCCACATCTGCAGGTTATACAAAGAAAAACAACACAGATTAAAAGCATGATCATCATTGAAATTACAGAGCTTCCAAGTGTTTTTATCCATTTAAATGGGTTACTAGCTGCTAATTTGTGTGCAGCACCTTTAAGCACCCCAGTTCCTGGCATTAAGGTCAGATGTGCCTGGGATGCTTTAAATATTTGTTATCTAATTTTGCAATACCCAATAACAAGTTTATAGAGTGTCTTTCTAGATGCTTTTTTATTCTTTCCCAAATTTTGATCTTACTAAGAGTTATTATTAGTTTCCACAAATCCTTGTGTTTAGCTCCTAGAGTGAGCCATATCATGAGGTTGAGGTGCCACTATACCACCATGGTTCCAGGTAATAGGAACTCTTGCCGTACTTCTTTTTATGTCTACCATCTGACCATTTTGTTCAGATCATCTGAACATAGTGTGGCCATGGCTCACAGACTGAAAGGTGCAATTCAAGCTACACATCCCCTTAGGGGACCAATCAATAATGATTCCATAGGAATTGTTGTGCAGCATCTCTGCCTGTTCTGCAAAGCAATCTTCCTAAACAAGTACGTTCATTATTTCTGGTCAGGTCCAGTCCTGTTTACAAATAGGATTTTGAGGGTGATATGTCTCAATAATAGGAGCAGATTTATTATGGTAAATACCAAGATCAGAAAGCATGTGTAACTGTGTCATAGAGTGACTATATCCGGGCATTATTACCAGCTCAGATTGATAAATATGCCTAATAAGTATAATTGTTCTGTGTCAGCCTTTGTTGAAGGAATACTCATGGCAGTGGTGATAACCGCTATCATAGCTACCATTAAATTATTCACTGTGACTGGTTGTCCCACTTTCCTCAGGTTTTCTTCCACCATCTGTGACAGCTTCTTGATCCATCCCCAGGTGGGTGGCTGTGTTCGACGGGTGTTGCTCGAGACAGTTGGGGTCCTCCTCAGCGTCAGCCTCAACATGGCTGCAACCAGGGGGTCCTCGGGGTCCTACCAGAGTCTCTTCCTCGGCATCTGGCTCATGATAAGCTTTCAGGTGTCTTGATGGTATCCAAATCGGCTGTTGATTTTTGCCTGGAGAAATACAAGCATAACCTCTACCCCAAGTTATTATTTTACCTATTTCCCAAGTTTTTGTTATTGGATTTCTCCACCACACCAGTTGTTCCGCTTCTGTCTTTGCAGCTGGTTCCTGTAAATGCTGTTCAGCTGCTGATAACATCTGGCCTTTGGGAAAGCTCAAGAAATTTAAAGTTAATAATACTAGATTCAGTTGCATCTCTGGTGTTCCATATTCTCTGTCTCCACCTTTCTGCTTTTGCAACTGCTGTTTTAGGGAAAGATACATTCTTTCCACTATGGCTTGTCCTTGAGAATTGTATGGAATACCAGTAATGTGTTTAATATTCCACATAGAGAAAAATTTAGCTAGAGCTTGGCTAGTATAGCCTGGGGCATTATGTGTTTTCATAGAAGCTGGAATGCCCATCACCACAAAACACTGCAAAAGATGATTTTTAACACAGGCAGAAGACTCTTGTTTGGCATGTAGCCCAGACAAAGTGAGAAAAGGTGTCCACACGTACATGTACATAAGCTAGTCTCCCAAATGAGGGAACGTGTGACATCCATTTGCCAAAGAGAGTTAGGTTCCAGTCCTCGAGGATTAACTCCTCCTGTAAAAGATGAGGAATGTACCATTTGGCAAGTTGGGCATCGCTGGATAATAGCGTTAGCTTCTTTCCGGATAACGCTGTATCTGCGTTTGAGACCAGAGGCATTAACATGGGTTAGATTGTGAAGGGGTCTAGTATTATATATCGTCGCATTAGCAACTAGGTGATCAGCCAGTTGATTCCCTTCAGTCAAAGGTCCTGGAAGAGGTGTATGGGCCCTAATGTGAGTGATGTAAAAAGGGTGCATTCTACTTCTAACTGCTGTTTGCAATTGGGTAAATAAAGTCATCAGTTGTTCATCTGTATGAAATCATAACTGAGCATTTTCAATTAACTGTGTGGAATGAACCACGTATGAAGAATCAGAAATCACATTAATAGGCATATCATAAGCAGCCAATACCTCAATTACAGCTACAAGCTCCGCTTTTTGAGCTGAAGTATAGGGCATCTGGAAAACTTTACCTTTTGATCCAAAATAAGAAGCTTTACCATTACTAGACCCATCTGTAAAACAGTGAAAATGCTTAGCAGGCTGCAGGTTGTTTACTGCAGGAATTGTAAATGCAAACCATTCACAGTCTTCCTCAGCTAAGGGGATAGTAAAGAAACAGTCTTTTAAATCTGTGACTATTAAAAGCCAGTTTTTTGGAATTAAAGCACTAGAAGGCAATCCTGGCTATAATGCTCACATACGTTGTACCACTGAATTGATGGCTCTTAAGTCAGTTAACATTCTCCATTTACCTGATTTTTTCTTAATTACGAAAACTGGAGAATTCCAAGGGGAAAATCTTGGAGCTATGTGCACATTTTTAAATTGTTCAGTAACTAATTTCTCTACAGCCTCTAGTTTCTCTTTACTTAGTGGCCATTGTTCTATCCAAATTGGCTTATCTGTTAACCATTTTAAAGGTATAGGTTCTGGAGGCTTAACAATGGCCACCATCGAAAATCATTTCCTAATCTTTGGCGGGAACTATGTTTTTCCGCTTGAAGTGGTTTTTTCAAGCCTTGCAAATTTTTTCCTAGTCCCATACCAGGGACATACCCCATTTCATGCGTCATATGTTCACTTTGAGGGCTATATAATTGTTCTGGAATTAGAACTTTTGCTCCCCACTGTTGTGATAAATCTCTTCACCATAAATTTATAGGTACAGAAGTTATAATTGGTTGAACAATCCCAGGTTGTCCATCGGGCCCTTCACAGTGCAAAATATAACTAGTTTGATCTACTTCAGGGGCTTTACCAACTCCAACTATGTTAAATTGAGCGGGTAGAATTGGCCACGTGGATGGCCAGTACTGTAAAGAAATGACTGAAATGTCCGCTCCTGTATCTACCAAACCTTTAAATTTCTTTCCCTTAATAGTTATTTCACAGGTAGGACATTTATCAGTCATTTGATTTACCCACTAAGCTGCTTTGCCTTGTTTATTTGTGCTTCCAAATCCTCCTGTTCATTTAATTTCACTTTTTCCCATTCCCACATACGACACAATCAGGAAATGTGCTATGTGCTCTCCTGGCTCTGCTTTCCAGGGAACAGAAATAGATATAACAATTTTAATTTCCCCATTGTAATCTGAATCAATGACTCCTGTATGTGTTTGTACCCCTTTTAAACTTACACTAGCCCTTCCTAAAAGTAATCCTATAGTCCCTGCTGGCAAGGGTCCACAGACTCCTGTTGGGACCTTTTGCAGGGTTTCCCCAGGCAGAAGGCTCACAGCTTTTGTGCAGCATAAATCTACTGTGGCACTACTGGCTGTGGCAGGGGACAGACATTGTACAGGGGTGAGGGAATGGCCTGAGCTGGAAATGCCCTGGTTTAGAAAAGATGGGCCCTAAAGGAAGGGTATTGTTCTCCATCTGAAGTGATTTTTTTCCAGGCTCTAATGCACACTCCTCTAAGCTGGGCTATGGCATCATCCTGCATGACCAGTTGTGCATCTACACCAGCACAGCCACCAACCCACAAAAGTTGGTCTGCAGTTTTATTGATTTGAGGTTGGGCCTGAGCATTGTAAGCAGCCTGAATGGAAGCTTCATCTGCCCACCAATTTTTAAATTGTAAGAACTGAGCAGGAGTTAGACAAGCTGAGTAACAGTGTCCCAGTCAGTAGGTATCATTCGACTGGAAACAGCAACATTCTTTAACAGTCCCATTACAAAAGGAGAACCTGGTCCATACTCATTTATAGCTTGTTTAACTTATTTGAGTAATTTAAAAGGAAAAGGCTCAAATGTAGCTATAATATTTCCCTGCTGATCTGGTGGATGTATTCTTAGAGGGAACTGCCAAGCCTCTAGATCACCCTCTCGTCTAGCTTGCTGAATTGCTGCCTGAATAGATCTAAGAGCAGTCGCTTGAGGCACTACTCGAACAGTCACTGGGTCAACTACTTTTTGCCCAGTGTCCTTTGGAAAAGAAAGATCTGGAGGGTCATTTTCTTCAAAAGAATAAGGAGGGAGTGCAGAAGGGTAGGGATGAACCTGTCCTTCCTTTGCCGCTTTAGCTTTAGCTGGTAAATAAACATGCTGTGTAACCTCTTCTGTTAATTCGTTATACCCTCGTTCCTCCTCCTCATCAGTGTGAAAAAGTTCCAAGGTGGAACGAACCAGACCCCACACCTGTCTCATTGTTACCCTGATGCTTCTGAGCTCCCCTTCTTCCTCACTGCAGGGATTCCTTTAAGAGTACTCGGGTGTCCTCCAGCTAGTTTTCCGTTCCAGCTGTTGCTCCGGCAACACTTCTACCTGGATTCTAGCCCCCAAGAATGGGGCCACTTGCGAGACCAGCTGGGTCGGGGTGACCCTAATCCAGCGGTGCTAGAGGAATTAAAGACACACACACAGAAATATAGAGGTGTGAAGTGGGAAATCGGGGATCTCACAGCCTTCAGAGCTAAGAGCCCCGAACAGAGATTTACCCACGTATTTATTAACAGTGAACCAGTCATTAGCATTGTTTCTAGAGATGCTAAATTAACTAAAAGCATCCCTTATGGGAAATGAAGGGATGGGCTGAATTAAACGAATAGGTCGGGCTACTTAACTGCAGCAGGAGCATGTCCTTAAGGCACAGATCGCTGGTGCTGTTGTTTTTGGCTTAAGAATGCCTTTAAGCTATTTTCCGCCCTGGGCAGGCCAGGTGTTCCTTGCCCTCATTCCTATAAACCCACAACCTTCCAACTTGGGCATTAGGGCCATTATGAACATGTTACAGTGCTGCAGATATTTTGTTTATGGCCAGTTTTGGAGCCAGTTTATGGCCAGATTTTGGAGGGCTTGCTCCCAACATATGGACACCTGGGGAAAGTGTGGTTCTGCCACACAGAACAGCAAGTGCTAAGGCCTGAAGGCAGGATTATGTCTCAGGTGTCAGAGAAATAGACCTATGGGCCATGTTAAGGGTTTCACTTTTACCCAGAGTGACATGGGAAGCTGTGAAAGATTTGGAGCAGACACGAAACATAACCAGTTTTAGGGTTTTGTAGGATACATGACTGTGCTGTTGAAAATAGACTATTGGTGTATAGTATAGTTCAAAGTTGGGTAATATGATGCCTCTGGCTTTTTTCTTTTTGCTTAGGATTGCTTTGGCTATTCGGGCTTTTGTTTTTGATCGCATATGAATTTTAGAATAGTTTGTTTCTGTTTCTTTGAAAAATGACATTAGTAGTTTTATAGAAATAGCATTGAATCTGTAGATTGCTTTGGGCAGTGTGGCCATTTCAATAATGTTGATTCTTCCAATCCATGAGCTTGGAATGTTTCTCCATTTGTCTGTGTCGTCTATAATTTCTTTCAGCAATATTTTGTCATTCTTCTAGAGCTCTTTCACCTCTTCACTTAGATGTATTCCTAGGTATTTTATTTGTCTGTGTGTGACTATTGTAAATGGGCGTGCATTCTTGATTTAGCTCTCAGCTTGTATTTTTTTGTTGTATAGAAATGCTGCGGATTTTTGTACATTGATTTTGTATCCTGAAATTTCTCTGAAGCTTATCAGGTCAAGGACCCTTTTCACAGTCTTTAGGGTTTTCTAAGTTAGAGTCATATTGTCAATGAGGAGAGATCATTGGATTTTTCCTTTCCTTATTTGTATGCCTTTTATTTCTTTCTCTTTCCTGCTTGCTTTGGATGGGACTTCCAGTACTATTAGGTTGGTGCAAAAGTCATTGCAGTTTTTGCCTTTAAAAGTAATGGCCGGGTATGGTGGCTCACGCCTGTAATCCCAGCACTTTGGGAGGTCGAGGCAGGTGGATCACGAGGTCAGGAGATGGAGATCATCCTGGCTAACACGGTGAAACCCCATCTCTACTAAAAATACAAAAATGATGGCAGGCGCCTGTAGTCCCAGCTACTTGGGTGGCTGAGGCAGGAGAATGCCATGAACCCGGGAGGCGGAGCTTGCAGTGAGCCGAGATCGCGCCACTGCACTCCAGCCTGGGCGACAGAGCCAGACTCTGTCTCAAAAAAAAAAAAGTAATGGCAAAAATCACAATGACTTTAGCACCAACAATATATAGAATAGCAGTGGTAAGAGTAGGAATCCTTGTCTTGTTCCAGTTTTCAAGGGGACTGCCTCCAGCTTTTGCCTGTTCAGTACCATGTTGGCTGTGGGTTTGTCATACATGGTTCTGATTATTTTGAGCTTTTCTTTTCAACGCATAGTTTCTTGAGGGTTTTTATCATGAAAATATGTTGGATTTTATTGAAGGCTTTTCCCACATCTATTGAGATAAACGTAAGGTTTTTGTTTCTAATTCTTTTTTGTGATGAATCACACGTATTGATTTTCATATGTTGAACCAACCTTGCATCCAATAAATGAAACCTACATGATTGTAGTGAATTAACTTTTTGATGTGCTGCTGAATTTGGTTTACAGTATTTTGTTGGGGAATGGTGGCATTTGTTTTTCTTTTTCATTGTGTGTTTACCATACTTTGGTATCAGAGTGATACTGACTTCATAAAATGAGTTAGGGAGGAATCCCTCCCCTCAGTTTTTAGAATAGTTCAAGTAGAATTGGAACCAGCTATTCTTTGTACATCTGGTAGAATTCAGCTGTGAATTCCTTTGATCAGGGCCTTTTATTGGTTGGTGGGTTTTGTTTTATTATTACTGATTCAATTTTAGAACTTAAGATTGATCTGTTCAGGGTTTCGATTTCTTCCTGACTCAATCATGGAGGCTGTATGTTTCCAGGGATTTATCCATTTCCTCTCAACTTCCTAGTTTATGTGCATAGAAGCGTTCGAAATACTCTCTGAGGATCTTTTTTATTTCTATTGGATCAATTGTAATGTCACCTTTGTGGTTTCTGATTGTGTGTCTTTGGATTTTCTCTCTTTTTTCTCTGTTAATCTAGCTGGTGATCTATCTATGTTGCTTATCCTTCTAAAAACCAACTTTTGGTTTTGTTGATTCTTCATAGGATTTTTGAGTCTCAATTTCATTCCATTCTGCTCTGATTTTGGTTATATCTTTTCTTCTGCTAGCTTTGGGATTAGTTTGCTCTTTTTTGTTTTTGTTTTTGTTTTTTTGTTATTATTGTTGTTCCACTAGTTGCGATGTTAGATTTTTAATTTGAGATCTGATTTGTTAAGGTGGGCATTTATCCAAACATAAAATAAAATAAAACAAGACTGTTGGTATCCAAAAAAAAAGAGGTCAGTTAGGAGACTATTGCAATAATCCAGGCAAGATATGATGGAAGCTTGGGCAAAAGTTGCAGCATTGAAAATAAATGGCAAAAGGTGGTATTTAGCTATTGTGTTGTTTGCTATAATGGTGATGTTGGTTAATTAGGCCAATTTCTGAAGGAAAGATGTGGGGTAAAAAAGTAAAAGTTATTGCACAAAACATTCTAAGAATTGATCAGACAGTGAGAAATTTTAGAATAAATTCTCAGAGAAGACAAAAATCCCAGAGAGAAAAAAACAGGATGCTTAAATTGCACAACATGAGGATACTGCTAGACTACTTGATATTGTGATGCACCTTCAGGGACAGAAAGCAAACACCAATGCCAGGGCCACCAAAGGGCCAGAATCTAATAGGATAACATACATAATAAGGTAGAACTCAGAAGAAAAGGAGCCTTATTATTGTAAAGATGGGTATGAAGTATATTCAATTACTCTCATCCCTAGGAGATTAAGCAAAGCAAACAGATGAAAGGAAGGAAGGTGGAAACATCTCAATCTCATTTGAAAGTTTGAAAAACAAAAATATATTTTTATTAAATGGATTAACTCATGATTCTGTTTACTCTATGAATATTAGTTTATGCTTTGGAGTTCTAGAATAAAATATCTTTCTCTAAGAATTCCAATGGAACCTTTCCCTATAAGAAAGAATCATTTATGGTGAGAAATGTAGCCATTCCAATTGGTGCAATTTTTATTTAACCTTGATTTATTTAAAATTTTAACAAATCATGTTTAAGATTGCATTGAGAAAATGTTTCATAATTTCTAAAATATTAGATGTAAAAATTTTGCAAGTTTTGAGACAACAATATGTAACAACTTTCTGATCTGAGTATATAATGTTCCATATAATTATTATTTTTAAATGTGGTAATTTATTCAAGAAATAATGTAAGATTTGCTTTAAAGTCAACTTCTAAAATTTATGCAAGGGGTAATATTTAAATTTCTAAACAAAATAGCTATATCTAACTTGGATCTCTTAATACTATTAAAGCTTCAGAGAGAACCAGAGATCTTCATTCCTTCCAATGGAAAAGAATGGAAATACAAGGGCAGGCATAGTGGCTTATGCCTGTAATCCCAGCATTTTGGGAGATAAAAGGCAGGAGAATCACTTGAGGCCAAGATTTTGAGACCAGCCTGAGCAACATAGCAAGACCCTCACGTCTGCAAAAAATAAAAATAAAAAAACTTAGTTGGGCCTGTAGTCTGAGCTACTGGGAAGTGGAGGTGAGAAGATTACCTGAATCCAGGAGTTCGAGGCTATGGTGAGCAGTGATTGCACCACTGTACTCCAGCCAGGGTGACAGAGTAAAACTGCCTCTAAAAAAATTTTTTTAAATAAAAAATAAAAAAGGAATACATATCACATGATTACTTTCATTAAGAAATTGTCTTCTATTAGTAAAATATTCAGATTAATTAAAAACTATTCTCATAATAAAGTGATTTTAGTTTCTGAGAATTCAAGTGCTATTTGTTATTATTTATCTAAGATGAATAAAATAAGAGATCTTTAATTACTGGTCCAGAAATCAGAAAGTATTTAAATATAGATCCTGTAACTTACAGTTAAACTAAAGCCATTCAGGAGTTAACAGAAATAAGCACACAAAACTGTGTAATTGGCTTTGATGTATGATTTCCTTTGAATTTCTTAAAAATATTCAAGGGATATCTTAGCATGTCAGAGAGCTCTTAAATGATTCTTGTTAAATCAATTGTGGTACCTTACATGAGAAAGCATAGAAGGCTAGAAGTAGTGGAATCATACAGTTATATCAACTTAACAATGTATTTTCATGAATTAAATTTAATCACATAAAAGATTATAAGTTTGTAAGCCATTTGTCATACGAAAATACTTCAGTGGCCACTATTAATTTCTGGCAACAGCTGTCTTAAAATGTTTCCTTTGGAAAGAACAGAAAATATAGTTGAACAAAATCACGGATGTATAAAAGTATCAAAAATTATAAAATATGATGAAAAGTTCAGAAATGTTCATCTGGGACTTGGTCTGCAGCATCTTATATATATGCTCCTTTCCCTGCACCATCCCCCAAAGCAGGAAGTTTGTCAGTAATTTTTCATTATCTTTTATTCTATCCACCTCTTAGGTGCTCTTCAGGACTCCGCTCGAGCCTCACATTCTCCATTCCCTGCATTTCTGACTAGGTGACATTTCCATATGTTTCCACACCACTGCCACTGACCCACTTAAAGCCACTTAATCTCTCTCCTGGACAGCTGTGTGATACTTCACTGAGGTCCTGGCTTCTAACTCAGTCTCAATACAACCTATTCTCCGCATTACAGCCAGGATGATCTTTCAAAAATGCTAATCTGAACATGTCAAGCCCCAGATTTAAAACCTAAATACACTTGCATATCTTCTAGGATAAAGTTCAAAATTCTTAATTTGGCCCATAACACGCTACAGTCACAGGGCCAGTGGCTTTTCCAACCTCTGCGTCTGCCATTCCTTGTCCGTTGTGCCCCTAGGCATACTGGCCTTCCTGAAGTCCCCCAAATCCCTAGCACATGCTCCTTGCTTTCTCAACTTCAAACACATTTTCCTTTCTGCAAACCCTTCCCTATACTTTATCCCAGGCAACTCTTACTCATCTTTCATGTTTAGCTTATACTTCGCAATTTCTCAGAAAAGCATTCACTATGCCCCAAGATAGATCACATTTTCATAGCACTCTGAATTCTCATGAATCTAACTACAATTTCATTCTCTGTCTTCCCTATTAGAATGTACTCTCCAGGAGGTGAGGAACTCTGCCATTTTCCCCTGTACCTAGCATGTAATTAGCACTCAATAAATGTTTGGTAAATAAATGGATAAATTAATGACCTGATAATAGTGGAATAGTTACCCTGCTACCACAATCCTGTCAACTCAGTACACCAGCAGTGTACTACTTAGGATGATGTCAGTTTCATCCTCAGGTAAGCTAGCTACATTCTGCCTTAAGAGATGGTTGTCACAGTTCCAGCATCACATGCAGAGGGGACAATGTCCAGAGGAAGAAAAGCAACTATTAGGGTATCATTTTTCCAACAGCAAAGATAACTTTTTCTAAAACTCATTATTAGAGTTTTTTTTTTATGTCTCATTGGCTAGTCTACCTAATTTCAAATCTGAATAACCATAGTTCATCAGTTAATTGTTCTTTCAAGTAGCAATGTTGTTCCATGAAAAACCAATTAGCTCAGCTCTCAACTGATACAATCATATAAGTGCATTGCCTCCAGACGGTCATCACACTTCAGCAGCCAGGCAAAATGCTTTATGCTTACTTCCCATTATGTCACAAGGAATATCAAAATGTTGTGCACGTGAGGGTCGAGATTTAATAAAATCCATAATTTCTACTGCTTTCAGCAAGGGTGTTCTTAATGCATGTGTGTGTGTGCGTGTGTGTGTGTGTATTAAGTAAACGTGGGTGTGTGGGTGTAGTACTTAAGTAAATGTGCATGTGTATTACTTAAGTAAACATGTATGTGTGTATGTGTGTGTGTTTATACTTGTTTTTGCTGCATTTATGTGACACAGAAAAGAACTTAGCAAACTTTTGACTTACCAGTCAGAGTTAGTCCACAGCTACATTTTTTAAAGATAAAGTTCTATTGAAACACAGCTATGCCCATTTATTTATGTATTATCTAAAACGTTTTTGCTCTTCAAATGCAGAGTTTAGTAGTAGAGACAGAGGCTTTATGGCCTACAAAGCCTAAAACATTTCCTATCTGGACCTTTATGAGAAAAAGAATTGCCGACATCTGGCATAGAAAAGTAGAGGTAAAACTAGTACAGTTTAGTTGATTTGGGCTAAGAGACTAAAAGTTTTACTTATTATGTATTCTATAAATCAGATCAAATGCCAACTCAGTGAAGAGGGAAAATAATCTCTTATTGCTATAATTAAAATAATTGTGTCTTTGTGAACTTACTGAAGGCATCTTGGGGGCCCCTTAGACTTGAGAACCACACTTTAATAGCAGCTGGCCAGATTACAACATGCATTCTCCCAAAATGTGTTAATAATATAAATTAATTTTACCTCTTTCAGATAATGCAAAGATATTAGGATACTTTAACTCCATATACCCCACTCACAACTGATATGTGATTGAGTAATGTAGATTCTCTCTATATTTATGCCCTATAAGACATTATTATTTTTATTTTAAGCAGTCTCTTCAAATATTGCTTTCTGCATCTGCAAACTTCTGCCAGGGATCTTTTGCCATCCACCTGAAAAACACTTTATGGTCTTTTGTTTTATCTGTGTCTGATGGTGATATATGCTTTCTGTTTTTATTTGTTTGAAAATATTTTTATTTCACTTGCAAGTTGGAAAGATATTTGTCTTGGTCCATTTTGTGTTTCTATGAAAGAATACTTGAGGCTAGGTGATTTCAGTTTAAAAGAGATTTATTTAGCTCACGTTTTACAGGCTTAGAAGCCTAGGAGCATGGCTCTGGGCTTTGACACTGCATCACAACATAGTGGAGAAGGTCAAAGGGAAAGTGAACACATGCAAAGAGAAAGAAACCTTAGGGGTGTCCTGGCTTTATAACAACCCACACTCAGGGGAAACCAAGAGATATCACATTCCTGCAAGAACCAATGTGATATCTCATGAACAAGAACTCACTCATTGACTCAAGCAGCAAGATATTCATGAGGCATCTGCCCCCATAACCCAAACACCATCCACTAGGCCCCACCTGCCAACACCACCCTACTGGGGATGAAATTTTAACATGAGCTTTGGTGAGGACAAACAGACCGTATTCAAAGCACAACAATATCTTGCCAGTTAAGGAATGATATCTTCAATATACAGAAAGAAAATAAAATGTAATTCCCTAGATGGCATTCTATTGCTGGTTTTCTAACATGGTTTCTAATGAGAAGTTAACTGTCAGTCTTCTTCTTGTTACTTCTTTGAATGTGAGCTGGAATGTTACTTCTTTGTCATTGACTTTTAGTTATGTTTCTGTTCCCAAGTGTCATCTTCCTTATGTTTATCATTCTTGGCTTCATAGGATGTTTGTACCGGTGACTTGATGTCTATGTCGGTTTTGGGAAACTTAATTCTTCTGTGAAATTTGCTTTTGTCTTATTCTTTCTCCCCTGCTACTTCTGAGACTCGAATTATAATAGCCCTGTTCACAGTGTCCTCTACGTCTCTTATGTACTTATTTGTATTTTGCATCCTAGTTTTTAATCTGTATTTATTTGTATATATTTCTGACTTATCATTCACTAATTTCCTCTTCAACTATGTCTAATCTTATTTAAACCATCATATTAAATTCTTAATTATAGGGACTGCCCTTTTCTCCCTCTATAATTTCCATTGGCTCTTTTATAAATATTTCAAGTTCCTTCCAAAATTATTAGCCTTGTCTTCTTATTTTCTTGAACGTATTGAATCATAGTTTGAATTCTGTATCTGATAACTCTTAAGTTTTTTATGGCTTCTATTGTCTGTTGCTCTCTTGATCTTGTGGCCCTATAGCTTCATGTTCCAGTTATTTCTGACTAGTATTGGACATTACATAATTACAGAACTATAATAATGTTTTCTACTTCAATATGGAATTGATCATTATTTCTGGAAGGCTGCTATAGGTACTAAACATCTCAAATTTTCACAACCCAATCAGGGATTGAGATCATTTGAAAATGGTTCTCCTTCCTTTTCAGGGCTGGTCAATTGTCAGGTCACCTCTCCTTTAGTTTGTAGCACTTCTGGGTCCAATCCCAAAGTCTAGGATATTGCGACTTTTTTTTTTTTTTTTTTTTTGAGACGGAGTCTCGCTCTGTTGCCCAGGCTGGAGCGCAGTGGCCAGATCTCAGCTCACTGCAAGCTCCCTCTCCCGGGTTTACGCCATTCTCCTGCCTCAGCCTCCCGAGTAGCTGGGACCACAGGCGCCCGCCACGTCGCCCGGCTAGTTTTTTGTATGTTTTAGTAGAGACAGTGTTTCACCGGGTTAGCCAGGATGGTCTCGATCCCCTGACCTCGTGATCCGCCCGTCTCGGCCTCCCAAAGTGCTGGGATTACAGGCTTGAGCCACCGCGCCCGGCCGGATATTGCGACTTTTGATGATATCAGCAGCTAACTCGAGGATAAAAGTAACACCAGATGTGATTGTGTTGACTTATTGGGCCAAGATCCAGGTGAAGAAGGGAACCAAGTGTTCAGCATAACTTTTAAAACTTTCTGATGCTTTAAGTAACTTTTAAAATTCTTATCAAGCTTTTAAAATCACGTTGGTTGGGGGATTTTGCACCAAGTTACCTAGTCGAGATTCCTGGAAGTAAATTCTGAACTAGTTCATCTTTGTCATAGCCCATTCTGTATATCACAATTATTTTTCTCACTTTACAAATACTTTGCCTTAGAGTATCACATAATTTATATCCCATATTTTGCCATATTAATTTTTATTTGTGGCTTTCATTAACAATTGCAAAGGCTTCTTAATTTTTCCATCTGCAAGTGGTATTTTCATGCTTGAGGAAGAAAGTCTTTACCAATGAACTTCTATGTCTCTGGCACACCCTGATCTTCATTACACAGAGCTACACAACAGCAACACTGCAAACAAAACAGTTTGTAAAAGCCATCCCAACTAGTGATACACTTTTCAGGATAAAAGGTTTTGTTTTTTTTTCTGGGTGGCACAATAGTTAACTGTGATCTGTCTTTGGACTGCTTGCTGACTTCAGTTTCAGTGTTGAAAATAAAACACATACTCATTTCCAACTGAGCATCATTTCTTGAACACTATAATGATTCTTGCTAATCATTTTTAAAAACTTCCTTGGCTTCTTAGCTGCATCATTTATGGATTACATGTGTAAATCAAATCTACCAAAGCCATGACTTCATCGTGTTTTATTCAGAGATGGACTCTGAGAAAGATACATGGTGGTCAAAACTAATGGATATTTGTGAGTTGTAGAGAGTGATTTAAGCAAATTACATGCCAGACACTGATCCAGAAAAAGGCAGTCCACTGCTGAAGAATAGTGACTCAAACTGAAATATTAAAAGACTGCAGGAACAAATTATTTAAACAACATCTGCTTATATATGGTACCTAAAATTGTAACTAGGAATAAATTATTTATTAATATTGTCTAATATCATGAGTGTACAGATGTTGAAGTCAACCATATTCATGGAAATAAGTGTGAAAGCGAAATTAGTTTTCTTACTATCTACTATACCATCTTTAACTTGTGCCCAAAGTTTCGATTTAAAATTTTAGAAATAATGTCAAATATATTTTTGATGTTACACATAATAGATGAGAGTAATCAATGCTATTAATTAATATAATGATAGAATATAATTGAGGTCTATAATATTGAATAGATATTAATAATATTAATATTAAATAATTGATTAGTATAATTATCAAGTGTATGTTTGATTATATATTTATTTTTAAAGATGTACATAAGTTTGTGTTTTGTTTTTGTTTTTATTATACTTTAAGTTCTGGGATACATGTGCAGAATGTGCAGGTTTGTTACATAGGTATACATGTGCCATGGTGTTTTGCTGCACCCATCAACCCATCATCTACATTAAGTATTTCTCCTAATGCTCTCCCTCCCTTTGCCCCCAACTCCCCAACAGACCCCAATGTGTGATATTTCCCTCCCTGTGCCCACATGTTCTCATTGTTCAACTCCCACTTAGGAGTGAGAACATGTGGTGGTTGGTTTTCTGTTCCTGTGTTGGTTTGCTGAGAATGATGCTTTCCAACTTGATCCATGTCTCTGCAAATAAATGAACTCATTCTTTTTTATGGCTGCATAGTATTCCATGGTGTGTATGTGCCACATTTTCTTTATCCTGTCTAACATTGACGGGCATTTGGGTTGGTTCCAAGTCTTTGTTATTGTGAATAGTGCTGCAATAAACATATGTGTGCAAGTGTCTTCATAGTAGAGTGATTTATAATCCTTTGGGTATATACCCAGTAATGGGATTGCTGAGCCAAATGGTGTTTCTGGTTCTAGATTCTTGAGGAATCACCACTCTGTCTTCCACACTGGTTGAACTAATTTTCACTCCCACCAACAGTGTAAAAGCATTCCTATTTCTCCACATCCTCTCCAGCATCGTTGTTTCCTAACATTTTAATGATCACCATTCTAACTGGCATGAGATGGTATCTCATTTTAATTTGCATTTCTCTAATGACCAGTGATGATGAGCTTTTTTTCATATGTGTGTTGGCCACATAAATGTCTTCTTTTGAAAAGTTTCTGTTCATATGCTATGCTCACTACTTGATGGGGTTGGTTGTTTTTTTCTTGTAAATTTGTTTAAGTTCCTTGTAGATTCTGGATATTTGCCCTTTGTCAGATGAATAGATTGGAAAAATTTTCTCCCATTCTATAGGTTGCCTGTTCACTGATGATAGTTTGTTTTGCTGTGCAGAAGCTCTCTAGTTTAATTACATCCCATTTGTCAATTTTGGCTTTTGTTGCAGTTGCTTTTGGTGTTTCAGTCATGAAGTCTTTGCCCATCCCTAGGACCTGAATGGTATTGCCTATGTTTTCTTCTAGGGTTTTTAAGGATTTAGGTCTTACATTTACATATTTAATCCATCTTGAGTTAATTTTTGTATAAGGTGTAAGGAAGGGGTCTTATTTCAGTTTTCTATATATGGCTAGCCAGTTTTCCCAACACCATTTATTAAATTAGGGAATCCGTTCCCCAGTGCTTGTTTTTGTCAGGTTTGTCGAAGATCAGATTGTTGTAGATGTGTGGCGTTATTTCTGAGGCCTCTGTTCTGTTCCATTGGTCTACATATCTGTTTTGGTACCAGTACCATGCTGTTTTGGTTACTGCAGCCTTTGTAGTATAGTTTGAAGTCAGGTAGCGTGATGCCTCCAGCTTTGTTCTTTTTGCTTAGGATTGTCTTGACAATACGGGCTCTTTTTTGGTTCCATATGAACTTTAAAGTAGTTTTTTCTAATTCTGTGAAGGAAGTCAATGGTAGCTTGATGAAGATAGCATTGAATCTACAAATTGGGCAGTATGGCCATTTTCACGATATTAATTCTTCCTATCCATGACCATGAAATGTTTTTCCATTTGTTTATGTCCTCTCTTATTTCCTTGAGTGATGGTTTGTTATTCCCCTAGAAGAGGTCCTTCACATCCCTTGTAAGTTGTATTCCTAGGTATTTTATTCTCTTTGTAGCAATTGTGAATGGGAATTTACTCATGATTTGCCTTTGTCTGTCTATTATTGATATATAAGAATGCTTGTGATTTTTGCACATTGATTTTGTATCCTGAGACTTTGCTTATCAGCTTAAGGAGTTTTGGGCTTAGACAATGGGGTTTTCTAAATATACAATCATGTCATCTGCAAACAGAGATAATTTGATTTCCTCTCTTCCTGTTTGAATAACCTTTATTTATTTCTCTTACCTGATTGCCCTGGCCATAACTTCCAATACTATGTTGAATAGGAGTGGTGAGAGAGGGCATTCTTTTCTTGTGACAGTTTTCAAAGGGAATGCTTCCAGCTTTTGCCCATTCAGTATGACATTGACTGTGGGTTCGTCATAGACAGCTCTTATTATTTTGAGATACGTTTCATCAATACCTAGTTTATTGAGAGTTTTTAGCATGAAGGGGGTGTTGAATTTTATTGAAAGCATTTTCTTCATCTATTGAGATAATCATGTGGTTTTTGTCTTTGTTTCTGTTTATGTGATGGATTATGTTTTTGATTTGCATATGTTGAACGAGCCTTGCATCCCACGGATGAAGCCAACTTGATCATGGTGGATAAGCTTTTCAATGTGCTACTGGATTCGTTTTGCTAGTATTTTATTGAGGATTTTCACATTGATGTTCATCAGCATATTGACCTGAAATTTCCTTTTTTGTTGTGTTTCTGCCAGGTTTTTCTTTCAGGATGATGCTCAACACATAAAAATGAGTTAGGGAGGAGTCCCTCTTTTTTTATTATTGGGAATAGTTTCAGAAGGAATTGTGCCAGCTCCTCTTTGTACCTCTGGTATAATTTGGCTGTGAATTTGTCTAGTCCTGGGCTTTTATTGGTTGCTAGGCTATTAATTGCTACCTCAATTTTAGAACTTGTTATTGGTCTATTCAGGGATTTGACTATTTCTTGGTTTAATCTTGGGAAAGTGTATGTGTCCAGGAATTTATCCATTTCTTCTAGATTTTCTAGTTTATTTGCATAGAGGTGTTTCTAGTATTCTCTGATGGTAGTTTGTATTTCTGTGGGATCAGTGGTGATCTCCCCTTTATCAATTTTTAAGGTATCTATTTGATTCCTCCATCTTTTATTCTTTATTAGTCTGGCTAGCAGTCTACCTATTTTGCCAATCTTTTCAAAAAACCAGCCCCTGAATTCATTGAATTTTTGAAGGGTTTTTCATGTCTGTATCTCCTTCTCCTTCAATTCTGTTTTGATCTTAGTTATTTCTTGTTTTCTGCTAGCTTTTGAATTTGGTTGCTCTTGCATTTCTAGTTATTTTAATTTTGATGTTAGAATGTCGATTTTAGATCTCTCCCGCTTTCTCCTGTGGGCATTCAGTGCTATAAATTTCCCTGTAAACACTGCTTTAGCTGTGTCCCAGAGATTCTGATACATTGTGTCTTTGTTTTCATTGATTTCAAAGAACTTACTTATTTCTGCCTTAATTTTTTTAGTTACCCAGTAGTCACTCAGGAGCAGATTATTGAGTTTGCATGTAGTTGTGTGGTTTTGAGTGAGTTTCTTAATCTTGAGTTCTCATTTGATTGCACTGTGGTCTGAGAGACTGTTTGTTATGATTTCCATTCTTTTGCATTTGCTGAGGAGAGTTTTACCTCCAATTATGTGGTCAATTACAGAATAAGTGTGATGTGGTACTGAAAATAATGTATATTCTGTTGATTTTGGGTGGAGAGTTCTTTATATGTCTATTAGGTTCACTAGGTCCAGGGCTGAGTTCAAGTCCTGGATAGCCTTGTTAATTTTCTGTCTCTTTGATCTGTCTAATATTGACAGTGGGGTGTTAAAGTCTCCCACTGTTATGCAGTGGGAGACTAAGTCTCCTTGTAGGTCTCTAAGAACTTGCTTTACAAATCTGGGTGCTCCTGTACTAGGTGCATATATATTTAGGATAGTTAGCTCTTCTTGTTGTATGTGTCTTGGGGTTGCTCTTTGCGAGGAGTATCTTTGTGGTGTTCTCTGTGTGTTCTGAGTTTGAATGTTGGCCTGTCTTGCTAGGTTGTGGAGGTTCTCCTGGATAATATCCTGAAGTGTGTTTTCCAGCTGGTTCCATTCTCCCCATCACTTTCACATACACCAATCAAATGTAGTTCACTCTTTTCACATATTCCCATATTTCTTGGATGCTTTTTTTGTTCCTTATTATTCTTTTTTCTCTGTCTTGTCTTGATGCTTTATTTCATTAAGTTGATCTTCAATCTCTGATATCCTTTCTTCCACTTGATCAGTTGAGCTATTGATTCTGGTTTATTCATCACGTAGTTCTCGTGCCATGGTTTTCAGCTCCATCAGGTCATTTATGTTCTTCTCCAAACTGGTTATTCTAGTTAGCATTTCCTCTAACCTTTTATCAAGGAGTTAGCTTCCTTACATTGGGTTAGAACATGCTCCTTTACCTTGGAGGAGTTTGTTATTACCCACCTTCTGAAGCCTACTTCTGTCAATTCATCAAACTCATTTTCCGTCCAATTTTGTTCCCCTGCTGGTGAGGAGTTGTGATCCTTTGGAGGAGAAGAAGCATTCTGGTTTTTGGAATTTTCAGCCTTTTTGCATGGGTTTTTTCTCATCTTCATGGATTTATGTACCTTTGCTCTTTGCTGTTGGAGGCCTTCAGATAGAGGTTTTGCGTAGTCATCCTTTTTGTTGATGTTGATGCTATTGCTTTCTGTTTGTTAGTTTTCCTTCTAACAGTCAGGCCCCCCTTCTGCAGGTCTGCTGGAGTTTGCTGTGGGTCCACTCTAGACCCTATTTGGCTGGGAATCACCAATGGAGGATGCAGAACAGCAAAGAATGCTGCCTGTTCCTTCTGGAAGCTACATCCCAGAGAGGCACCCACCAGACACCAGCCAGAGCTCTCCTGTGTGAGGTGTCTGTCAACCCCTGCTAGGAGTTGTCTCCCAGTCTGTTTCTTAGCAGAGCTCGAGCACTGTGCTGGGAGATCTGCTGCTCTCTTCAGAGCTGGCAGGCAGGAACGTTTAAGTTTGCTGAAGCTGTGTCTACAGCCACCCCTTCTCCCAGGTGCTCTGTCCAGGGAGATGGGACTTTTATCTATAAGCTCCTGACTGGGGCTGCTGCCTTTCTTTCAGAGATGCCCTGCCCAGAGAGGAGGAATCTAGAGAGACAGTCTGGCTACAGCAGCTTTGCCTACTTGCAGTAGGCCCCACCCAGTTCACACTTCCCAGTGGCTTTTTTTACCTTGTGAGGGGCAAACTGCCTACTCAAGCCTCAGTAATGGCAGGTGCCCCTCCGCCCACAAAGCTCAAGCATACCAGGTCAACTTCAGACTGCTGTGCTGGCAGTGAGAATGTCAAGACAGTACATCTTAGCTTATTGGGCTCTGTGGTGGTGGGATATGCTGAGCAAAACCACTTGACTCCCTGGCTTCAGCTCCCTTTCCAGGGGAGTGAACAGTTTTATCTTGCTGGCATTCAAGGCACCACTGGGGTATGAAAAAAAAAACTCCTGCAGCTAGCTCAGTGTCTGCCCAAACAGCTGCCCAATTTTGTCCTTGAAACCCAAGGCCCTTGTGGTGTAGACACCTGAGGGAATCTCCTGGTCTGTGGGTTACAAAGACCATGGGAAAAGCATAGTATCACTGCTGGATAGCACCATCCCTCATGGCAGGGTCCCTCACGGCTTCCCTTGGCTGTGGGAGGGAGTTCCCTGAACCCTTGTGATTCCTGGGTGAGAAAACGCCTCACCCTGCTTCTGCTCACCCTCTGTGGGCTGCACCGCCTGTCTAACCAGTCCCAGTGAAATGAACCAGGTACCTCAGTTGGAAATGCAGAGATCACCTGCCTTCTGCACTGATCTCTCTGGGAGCTGCAGACCAGAGCCACTCCTATTCAGCCACCTAGCCTGGAAAACAGTTATTATTATTTTTTTTAATCTCAAAAAAACTCTGATCCAAATTACCTCTTTATTACTCACAACAACACTGAGAAAAACTGAAGACAAAAGGAATTTCACAGAAATGGTTTAACCACTGAATGGTAAAATTGAGATATGAAGCAAGTTTATCTTACATCCCAAACCATGCTCTCCCACTATACCATAGTCTAAAAAAAAATTAAAAAAAATTAAAAAAAACTTACAAAATCACATATGATACTGAAATTAAAAACATATATAATTTATAAAGTACTGTGTGTAGACTTCTGGTTGTGTCTAGAATGGTTCATTAGTAAAACATTCATTGAAAAAGGTTTACTTCTTTAGAATTCTTTCAAATCTCTCATTTTGTCAAGGTGCATAAATCACTAACACTCAGGATTTATATGAATAATAAATAATGTAACTGTTGCTTAGAGATTGCTGAGGCATATGTGATATATTAGCCTGTCTAGGATTATTATCCTAAAGAGATATTCTCCTATCTGGCACCACCAAATCCTCCTTGATAGAAGCAGACCACTAAAAGCTATCTAGTACTTCCCCTTGGCCTAAGAAGGAAGTTACCTAAAGTGTCAATATTTTCAGCACACTCCTTTAACAATTACAGTCTATAATTACCCACCTGGGACTAAGCATATGTTGTGTAGAATTGTCATTTGTCTTTCTAGATTAAAAGCAATAAGCATCTTGCCTGAGTAATTGTTTGCAAAATGCTGGTTGACATGAAATCAAACTGCTCCCTCTTGTTAGGTCTGCGTGTGTCACTGTGACCTTCAACCTCTGCCTCTCCTTTCTTCTTCCATCATTAGTAATTCCCTGCTCCCAATCTCTAAATGAAGTCATATTTTAACACATCTCATTAATTGCCAGAAGAATAAGTTATGGAAAAGATAAAGCAGAAGTTTATTTTCTAGAGATTTAGATATAAAAAGAATCGTTTTGTCTGACTTTCTTTTGCTTTTAGTGTTGTTCTTTTTTATTCTTTTTTTCTGGTATCTTTTATCCAGATTCTCAAGGTTACTTGACAACAACAACAACAAAAATCTTTTGAACATTTAGAGTTTGTAATTTCGCAAGCTTGAGATTTACCTTACTCATTTTCTCCCTGTATTCTAATTGTAAAAGTATTATTCAAGTGCTATTACACATTTCATCATTAAAATACTATCCAGTTATATAAAAGACTGAGTAAGGTGCTCATTCATTATATGTGATGACATAAACAATTTGTAAGATTTATTGTTAAATAAAAATTAAGGTATAAAACTATGTATAGAATGTAATCTCCTGGATAAAAAATGGTAAAAGACTTTGAATATGTACATATGTAATTTTTTACTTCCATAGGTTTTGGGCAACAGGTGGTATTTGGTTGCATGAGTCAGTGCTTTAGTGGTGATTTGCAAGATTTTGATGCACGCATCACCCAAGCAGTATACACTGTACCCAATTTGTAGCCTTTCATCCCTCACCCACTTCCCACCATTTCTCCCAAGTCTCCCATGTCCATTGTATCATCCTTATGTCTTTGCATCCTCATAGCTTAGCTCCCAGTTATGAGTGAGAACACACAATGTTTAGTTTTCCATTCCTGAGTTACTTCACTTTGAATAACCTATTCCATCCAGGTTGCTGCAAATTCCAGTTTCATGTCTTTTTATGGCTGAATATGTACATATATACTTTTATATGTTTTGGCTATGAGTGCAAAATATATAAGAGAATAGTTTCTGAGCTGTCTTGGAAGACTTACTTTTAATTTATATATGTTTTGCAACATTTTAAATGTTTATGATATTCTTAAGGTAATGTCAATCAAAAAAGTTGCAGCGATACAATTCAAGAATTCTCAAAATATTAATATATGGGATATTTGCATTCATTCATTCATCCAAGAATGATTTATTAAGCTTCCATAATGTGGCACCTATTAAACTTCAGTTATTGTCAAGGAAAGGGGTGAGGAGTAGAGAAGTGATAGAGGAGGTGGTGTCAACATTCCTGAAACCTAAAAATGAGAACTCATTTGAGCAAGATAAATGCAAGGTTTCTCAAGTGCAAATTAGTGGTCTCAACTGAAGGGTTTAATTGCCAATGTAAGAAGGTAAGTGGTTGCCCTGGACAGCTTGTTTGAACATTGGTGATAGCTGCTTGATGTGAATTAGCTGGAACATGAATTCACTGGGAACAAACTAGAGATTGTAGAAACAGCATTGTTAGAATCAGAGACCAGGAGACACATTTCAAAGTGTAGATGCAAACATGAAATAATCAAAGTCCTAAAGCAAAGCCTGCACAAGAACTGCTTTGGGACTGTGGCTTTCACACCTCATCCTTTCTCACTGGCCATCTTCATATCTCTTAACATGGCCATGTGCCAGCCAGTTTCTGTCAAAAGTAACTGCAAAAATATGCATGTCAGCATGCATATAAGCAACTTGACATACAAGTAAACCTTATAGACAGGCAATTCACTTCAAGACAAAAAATTACAGTTACAGTTAGAAAACCGTCTGGGAGAAAAAGACACTATATCTTACCCTAGATGTAATATATATTGCTATGAAGTCTCACTGTAAATGTACCATTTAAACTGGTAACTATACCATTGTTTTTAGATAGAATAAAAAATGTAATATGTGCTCTCATTTAATCTTCATAAAAGATCTGTCTTCAGAAAGATCAAACAGCTGTAGGGACAATCAACTTAATTTTCACTACACACATCCCTACATTTGCACACGGATTTATCAGTTTATAGTGTCACATTTATTCCCCCAACTTCCTGTCTCCCTACATGGTATAGTGACTTTTTGTAGGTAGCAGTCATTTTGGTTTCTAAATGAATTATTTTTTTCCCTTTGAGATTTAGGTGTTTGTCACAGTTTTATAAAAATACAATTTTACTATAACTTACCTGTCAGACAAAAGATTAATTGTTGTAAATAAAAAGAATAGAAACTTCAAATAAGAAAAAAAAACAGTTGGGCATGGTGGCTCATGCCTGTAGTCCCAGCTACTTGAGAAGCTGAGACTGGAGGATCACTTGAGCCTGGGAGGTTGAGACTACAGTCAGCGCAGATCACGCCACTGCACTCCAGCCTGGGCTACGGAGCAAGACCTGTCTCAAAAAAAGAAAGGAAGGAGAGAAGGTGGGGAGGGGAGAATATATAGAAACTTTGGGATTTTACCTACTGTAATCTACCAGGTTATTTATTATTATTATTATTATTACTTAAAAAGAATGAATTGTTTCCTCTATTTTGGCACAGTTCTTGGAGAATTGGCTTTCTTCTTTCTAAACTGAAAATAGTTAGCTATGATATCTGAAGTGCATAAAGGCCTATCAGAGAAAAACGCTTGCTTTAGTTTTATTGTTGTTGCTCTTGTTGCTGCTCTTTGGGTTTTTGGCTTTTTCTGAATGTGCACGGTAACCTTTCTTTCTTTCTTGCCCAAAACTGCTTTCCCTACAAACCTTGAGGTTTAGAGAGTCGCTGTTGTTCCAGGAATGTATGTTGCCCAAACTCAGCAAACAGACTTAACCAATATACGGCAATGCTCTAGTCTACAGGAAAGTGGTTATTTGACCAGATGTTATTACAGAGTAGAAAAACAGATTTGTCCTTATTTTTTGGTTCTACAGACACCTTTCATAAACTAGTTATACCTAAGGAAATACAGAAATCTGATTATCAGAAAACACTTTTGCTAAATGGAATCAAACACTAGCTGGTATATCCTTGCCCAGATTTGTAAAAACTCATGCTTATGGCTTCTCTTTATAGGAGAAAAAAAAAAAAAAGTAAAATATCAAGGTGAAACTGAAGCTAATTTTAAATGTAGCTACTCTTATCACTAGACTCTATTAAGTTACTGCATTATTACCAGCACCAGTGATTTGTTTTTCTGCTCTAATCTGTACTTCCTCTGTTGGAAATAGGAGTCAGCATCACTCCTAGTGAGGTCTTGCACACTGTAATTATTGCTAAGGCTTCTTTAGAATTTTTCTTACGAAGTATTCACAGGTTTTGTATGAGAACAAAAACTAAGCTCCAGCACACCAGTGTGATATGAAGTAATGCTCTTCTATGATTAATTCTCCTTAAGAAGAAATTATTGTCTTCTACTCTCTTGGTTTTTCTCATGAAGGATTTTAGTATTTTTACTTGGTTGGAATGATCATATTTTTTTTGCAATTAAGTTTATCTGAGTACTTTTTGTGTTTCATTTTTATTTTTCCATCTTGTTCTTTTAAAAATAAGCATAAAATAAGCGCATACTGATAAAAAGTTCAAAAATACTGATGCATGTAGAATAAAAATTATAAGTCTGCCTTAGTACTTCCACCAACCCATCATAACAATTTTATCCCATCCCTCAAAATAAACATTATTGTTGCATAATATTCTCAATTTACATCACATACACCACATGTTTTAATTTTCCACTTCTAACACATCAGATAACTGAGGTATTTAAATTTTTATCTAAAATAAAGTAATGGCCTGAACTTAATGATTGTGCTTTATGGTATGAACTTAGTGGCATTTCTTTGTTTCTTAGGAATAGAATATTAACTTGTTATTACAAGATTATAGTTTTTTAATTGCAGTACTTGCCAAATAAGTAAAATCTAGTTAAATATTGTGTTTTCATAGCTGTATTTTACTGTTGCTTATTTTATTTCTCTCCACATGAAATAGTTGTGTTTGATCTTTTCCTTTTGCCATCATTAGGAGTGTTAGACATGTATGAACCAAATCATAGTCATGGTGAGATTTTTATCACCAAAGCTTCTTTCAATTTACTTTCTTGATTATTCACAATATCTGTTTATAGTAATATTCAATTATCCTCATTCTGCACATATCTTTTACCTTTTTTGAGTCACCAGTGCAGATGATCAAATCATCCAATATAAACATTTACTAAAAGTAAAAGGAAGTTCATAAACAAAATTGCATTTCTACTAATTTGATATGTGAATTAAGAGTTGAATTCATATATTGAATAGCAAAACCTACTGGTGATTAATAATTATCAAATGGATTAGTATGTTTGTTTTTTAATCCAACTTTGTATTTTTAGATAATTGTAGATGCACAGAGTTGTAAGAAATAAAAGAGATCCCATGTACCCTTTACTCAATTTCCCTCAATGGTAACATCTGCAGAACTACAATGCATATTACAACCAGAGTATTCGCATTGATACAGTCAACATACATATTTCTATCACCACATAGATCCTTCCTGTTTCATTTCCTAGTCACAACCACTTCTGTTCCAGCACCACCACCTCCTTCACCCTGACTAATGTTGATCTGTTTTTCATTTGCATAATTTTGTTATTTTAAGAATGTTCTGTAAATGGAATTATAAATATAATTATTATAAACCTTTTAGAATTGGCTTTCTTCATTCACCTTGTGATCCATCTGTGTCTGAGTACATGTACAAATAGTTTGTTCTTTTTTATTGCTGTATAGTGTTCCATGATATAGACATACCAGATTGTTTAACTATTCATTGAAGAGTATGTGTGTTGGTTGTAATCTTTACCTATTACAAATAAAGCTACTATATGAATATGAATGTTCATATACAGGTTCTTGTATGAATGTGAATTTTAATTTTTCTGAAATAAATGTCCAAAAGTGCAGTTAGGGGGAGCATATGGTAGTTTCAGCTTCAGCTTTTTAAAACACTCCCAAACTGTTTTCCAGAGTAGACGTACCATTTTACATTACTAACAATACATAAGTGATCCAGTTTCCCCACATCCTTGCTAGCATTTGGTATTGTTACATTCTTTGTATTTTAGCCATTCAGATAAGTGTATTGTAATATCTGATTAGGTTTGAGTTTGCATTTCCCTCATAGCTAATGATGTTGAACATCTTTTCATGTAGTCATTACCATCTGTGTATTCTCTGAGGTTAAATGGCTCTTAGGACTTTTGCCCACTTTCTGCTTGGATTGTTTTTGTTTTGATTTTGCTGTTGAGTTTTGAGAGTTATTTATATGTTCCAGATACCAGTCACCTGACATATATTTGATTTGCAAATATTTTCTCCCATTTTGCTGCTTCTCTTTTTGTCATCTTATTAAGGTATTTACTAGACTGAAAGTTTTTAATATTGATGGAGGCAAATGTATCCATGTTCATTTTATGGGTCATGATTTTGATGTCAAGGCTAAGAACTCTTCTCTTCACCCTGGATTCTGAAGGATTCTTATATGTTTATTCCTAAAAGTTTTATATTTTTACATGTTACATTTAAGTCTATGATCAATTCTGAGTTTATTTTGGGGGAAGTTTTACCTTGAATTTGTTTGTTTTTGCCTATTGATATCCAGTTGTTCCAGCAATTACCGAAAAGGCTAAAAGACGATCCCTCCTTCATTGAACTGCTTTTTGTACCTTTTTCAAAAATCAGTTGGGCATATTTTTGTGATCTTTTTCCAGGTTCTGTATACTCTTTCATTAATCTATAATATATGTCTATCTGCCAATTCCCCTGCAGTCTTGATTACTGTAGCTATATAATAATTCTTAAAATCAAGTTAATGACTTCCTCCCAATTTATTATTTACAAAAAAAGTTTTAGCTATTGTACTTTCTTTGCTGTCCATATGAATGCCATAAAAGTCTTGTCTATATCTACAAAAAATATTGCTCTTACTTTTATAGGAATTTGTCATATCTGTATATTAATTTGAGTAGAATTGGCATTTTTACTTTGTTGAGTTAATCCCTGAACACAGTATTTCTCTCCATTTATTTAGATCTTCTCTGAATTAATCAGTGTTCTGTAGTTTTAGCATAGAAGTCCTAAACTTTATTATATTTACATGTAAATATTTTGTTGTTAAAATAATAAATGATATTGTATTATTAATTGCAGTATGCACATGTTTATTGTTAGTATAAAGAAATACAATAATTTTGTATGCATAGTTTATATTGCGTGATCTTGCCAAACTCATTATTTAATTTTAGAATGCTTTTTATAGATTATTTGAAATTTTCCATGTCAGCTGCAAATTGGAAGAGTTTTATTCTTTTACAACCATGTCATCTGCAAATAGGCACAGTTTTATTTTACCTTTTCCAATATTTATAATTTGTTTCCATTTCTTGACTTACTGCATTGGCCATAACTTCCAATACTGAAAGTTATTCCAATATTGGTTAAGACAGATAAGAATGAACATCTTTGCTTTGTTCACAATCTAAAGGGAAAAGCATTCAGTCTTCACCAGTAAGCATAAGTTACCCATAGGTTTTTCAGAGATGCTTTTGTCAAATTGTAGAAGTCTTCCTCAATTCTATTCTTCAAATAATTTTAATCATGGATTAGTGCTGAGTTTTCTTGACAATTTTCTGTACCAAATCATATAATCCTACAATTTTTCTTCTCTCATCTATTAATATAATGACTTTCATTGATCTTTTTATAATATTGAACCAGCCTTATTTCTCTATAATGTCTTAATGAGTTATAGTATGTACCTATTTTGTATATTAAAAATTATATTTCTTTATATTCTGTTAAGAATCTTTGTATCTGTATGAAGCATATTGGTATATAGTTTTTGATCTTTGGATTTGACAGTTTTTGTTTGTTTTATTTTGTTGTTGTTGTTGTTGTTTTTTACTGTTTTTGTCTGATTTTGGTATCAATGGAATACTAGCTTCATAAAATGATTTAAGAAGTATTACCTCCTCTCCTATTTTCTGAAATTTATTATGTAAATTTTGTGCTGATTTTTATTTAAAGAGTTCCTAGAATTCTCTAGTAAAAAAATTGTGTTTCTATATTTCTTTTCTGGAATATTTAAATTATAAATGTGACTTCCTTAATAATTATGAAGCTATATAAATTATTTCCTATTGAATGAGTTTTGATATTTAGTGCATTTCAAAGAATTAGTTTGTATATTTCTTTTTTGGAATTTTAAAATTATAAATGTGATTTTCTTAATAATTGTGGAGTTATACAAACTATTTCATATTGAATGTGTTTTGATATTTAGTGCATTTCAAGGAATTATTTTCTTTTATCTAAGCTATAATAATGTGTGTAGAGAATTGTTCATCGTATTCCTTTCTTATTCTTTCAATATCCACAAGTTATGTATGAATAGTCTCTGTTTCATTCCCGGTCTTAGTAATTTTGTGTCATCTTTCTTTTTTCCTTACCCTGCTAAAGTTTTGTCAATTTTACTGATCTTTACAATGAACTAGCTTTTTTGTTTCGTTGTTAATCTGTTTTAATTTCCTTGATGTCTTCTCCTGTATTTAGTATTACAGTTCTTCCGTTTGTTCTGGATTTATTTTGCTCTTGCTTTTCCTAGGGTCTTAAAATAGGACCTTAAGTTATTGATATGAGAGTTTTTCTCTTTTCTAAGTAAGCATTTAATGTTTTAAACTTCCATCTTGAGATTGCTTTAGCTGTTATTTCAGAAATTCTGATTTTTTTTCATTTTTATTCAGTTTGTTCATTCAGTTCAATGTATTTTTAAAAGATTTTTGATGTTTATTAATCGTTTTAAATATAAATCCTTTTCAAATCAGGTAGAATGGTCAATCATTTATAAAGATCAGAGGACGAGATAAAATTTAAGAGTAGATGTTCTGCTTAGCCAACAGAACACTGCTTATCCAACACTACACGTACCTTTGAGTAAATGTACACTCTTTAAAATGTACACGCTTTAAATGTATACTCTTTAAAAATTCAAAGTCTATAGTGTGATGACATGTTTCTTTAGAGGGGTTTTTTTGTTTTGATTTGTTTTTTGTTTGTTTTTTTTTGCTTTGAATAAGTCTTAGCTCCTTTTTTTATCTTTTATTTTAGGTTCAGAGGCACATGCATAAGTTTGTTAAAAAGGTAAACTCTGTGTCACGGGGGTTTGGTGTACAGATAACTTTATTACGTGGGTAACAAACTTGGTACCCAATAGGTACTTTTTCTGATACTGTCCTTCCTCCCATCCTGTACCCTTAAATAGGCCACACTGTCTGTTGTTCTCCTCCCAGCAGCCATGTGTTCTCATTGTTTAGCACTCATTTATAAGTGAGAACATGTAGTATTTGGTTTTCTGTGCCTGTGTTAGTTTGCTTAAGATGATGTCCTCCAGCTCTATCTATATTTAAGATTAATCTTAAAAATATTGAGATTAAGGACATAATCTTAATATTTTTTGTGGCTGCATAGTATTCATGATGTATTTGCACCACATTTTCTTCATCTTCTCTTTCTTCTTCTTCCACAGAGTCTCACTCGTGTCACCCAAGCTGGACTGCAGTGATGCAATCTCAGCTAACTGCAACCTCCACCTCCAGAGTTCAAATAATCCTCCTGCCTCAGCCTCCCAAGTAGCTGAGACCACAGGCACATGCCACCATGCCTGGTTAATTTTTGTATTTTTAGTAGAGACAGGGTTTCACCATGTTGGCCAAGTTGATCTTGAACTCCTGACCTCAGGTGATCTGCCCACCTTGGCCTACGAAAGTGCTGGGATTACAGGCATGAGCCACTGCACCCTGGCCAGCCACATTTTCTTTAACTAGTCTAATGTCAATGGGCATTTATGTTGATTCCATGTCTTTCCTATTGTAAATAGTGCTGCAGTGAACATGTATGTGCATGTGTCTTTATGGTAGAACAATGTATATCCCTTTGGGTATATACCTAATAATGGGATTGCTTTCCACAATGGTTGAACTAGTTTACTATCCCACCAGCAGTGTGTAAGCATTCCCTTTTCTTCACAACCTCGTCAGCATCTCTTATTTTTTTCTTTTCAGTAATAGCCATTCTGAGTGGTGTGAGATGGTATCTCTTTGTGGTTTTAATTTGCATGACTCTAATGGTTAGTGATGTTGAGCTTTTTTTCATGTGCTTGTTGGCCACATGTATGTCTTCTTTTGAGACATGTCTGTTCATGTCCTTTGCCCACTTCTTCAGGGGTTGTTTGGTTTTTACTTATAAATTTGTTTAAGTTCCTTATAGATTCTGCATATTAGACCTTTGTTGGACGTGTAGTTTGTCAATATTTTCTCCTATTCCATAGGTTCTCTGTTTACTCTGTTGACAGTTTCTTTTGTTGTGCAGAAATTCTTTCATTTAATTAGATCCTATTTGTTATTTTTTTTCCTTGCAATTGCTTTTGGACTCTTCATCATGAAATCTTGCCAAATCCTATGCCCACAATGGTATTTCCAAGGTTATCTCCCAAAGTTTTCATAGTTTTAAGTTTTACATTGAAGTCTTTAATCTATCTTGAGTTGATTTTTGTATGTAGTATAAAGTAGGAGTCCGGTTTCATTCTTCTGCGTATGGCTAGCCAGTTGTCCCAACACAATTTATTGAATAGGGAATCCTTTCTTCATTGCTTGTTTTGTCAGCTTTGTCAAAGATCAGATGGTTGTAGGTGTGCAACTTTATTTCTGTGCTCTCTATTCTGTTCCATTGGTCTATGTGTCTGTCTCTTTTTGTACCAGTAGCATGTTTTGGTTACTGTAGCCCTTTAGTTGAGTTTGAAGTCTGGTAATGTGATGCCTCCAGCTTTGTTCTTTTTGCTTGGGATTGAACGTTTTGGCTACATGAACGTTTTTTTATTCCATATATAGTTTAAAAGAGCTTTTCGTGATTCTATGAAGAATGCCATTGGCAGTTTAATAGGAATAGCATTGAATCTGTACATTGCTTTGGGCAGTATAGCTATTTTAATGATATTATTCTTCCTGTCCATGAGCATGAAATATTTTTCCATTTGTTTATATCATTTCTGATTTCTTTGAGCAGTATTTTAAAATTATCCTTGTAAAGATCTTTCATCACCCTCATTAGCTATGTTCCTCAGTATTTTCTTCTTCTTGTGGCAACTGTGAATAGGATTGCATTCCTGATTTGATTCTAGGCTTGGATGTTGTTGGTGTATAGGAATACTAGTGATTCTTGTACATTGATTTTGTATCCTGAAACTTTATTAAATTTGTTTATCAGATCAAGGAGCTTTTGTACCCAGACTATGGGGTTTTCTACATACAGAATCATGTCAACTGCAAAGAGGGATACTTTGATTTTGTCTCTTCCTATTTGGATGCCTTTTATTTCTTTCTCTTGCCTGATTGCTCTAGCCAGGCCTTCCAATACTATTATGAATAGGAGTGGTAAGAGAGTGCATCCTTACCTTATGCTGGTTTTCAGAGACTGCTTCTAGCTTTTGCCCATTCAGTGTAATGTGGGTCATAGGTTTGTCACAGATGGCTCTTATTATTTTGAAGTTTGATTCTCTCGTGCCAAGTTTGTAGAGGTTTTTAACATGAAGCGATGTTGAATTTTATCAAAAGTCTTTTCTCCACCTATTGAGATAATCCTGTGGTTTCTGCTTTTAGTTTTGTTGGTGTGATGAGTCACATTTACTGATTTGCATATGTGGAACCAACCTTACCTACCAGGTATAAACTCTACTTGATCATGTTGGATTAGCTTTCTAATGTACTGCTGGATTTGGTTTCCTAGTATTTTGTTGACTTTTACATCCATGTTCATCAAGGATATGGACTGAATGTTTTCTTTTTTCCTTATTTCTCTGCCAGTTTTTGGTATCATGATGATGCTGGCCTCATAGAAGGAGTCTGGGAGGAATCTCCTTCTCAATTTTTTGGAATAGTTTCAGCAGGAATGGTACCTGCTGTTCTTTATACATCTGGTAGAATTCAGGTATGAATCCTTCTGGTCCTGGGCTTTTTTGGTTGGTAGGCTTTTTATTACTAATTCGGTGTTGGAACTCATTTTTGGTCTATTCACTTTCTTCCTGGTTCAGCCTTGGGCAATTGTATGTGTCCAGGAATTCATCCATTTGTCCTGGATTTTCTAGCTTGTGTTCACAGAGGTGTTCATAGCAGTAGTCTTTGATGGTTGTTTGTACTTCTGTGGGGTAGTGATAACATCCCCTTTGTTATTTCTAATTGTGTTCATTTGGACCTTCTCTCTTTTTGCTTTGCTAGTCTGACTACTGTTTTATCTATCTTATTAATTTTTTCAGAAAACCAACTCCTGGATTCATTTATCATTTGTATAGTTTTTTGTGTCTCAGTTTCATTCATTTCAGCTCTGATTTTGGTTATTTCTTGTCTTCTGCTAGTCTTGGGTTTGGTTTGCTCTTGCTTCTCTAGTTCTTCTTGTTGTAATTAGGCTAATTTGAGATCTTTCTAACTTTTTAATATGGGCATTAATGTTATAAACTTTCCTCTTAACATTTTCTTAGCTGTGTCCCAGGGAGTTTGATATGTATTTGTTCTCATTAGTTTCTAATGAATATCTTGATTTCTGCCTTAATTTTATTATTTATCCAAAAGTCATTCAGGAGCAGGTTAATTTCCATGTAACATTACTGTTTTGAGTTATTAATATTTATTTCTATTTTTTTATTTATTTTTATTTTTAATGTTATGTTATATTATATTATATTATATGTATAGAGAGACACAGACTTTCACTCTGTTGCCTAGGCTGGAGTGCAATGGCACAATCTTGGCTTACTGCAACCTCCATCTCCTGGGTTCAAGTGATTCTTGTACCTCAGTCTCCTAAGTAGCTGGGAGTACAGGTGCATGCCACCACACCCAGCTAATTTTTATAGTTTTAGTAGACACGGGGTTTCATCATGTTGCCGAGGCTGGTCTCAAGCTGCTGACCTCAAGTGATCTGCCTGCCTCAGCCTCCCAAAGTGATGGGATTACAGGCACGAGCCACCATGCCTGGCCCTTGATTTCTATTTTTATTGTGCTGTGGTCCAAGAGTATGGTTGGTATGATTTTGGTTCTTTTTTTAATTGGCTGAGCGTTGTTTTATGTCCAATTGTGTGGTTGATTTTGGAGTACGTGCCATGTGGTGATGAGAAGAATGTATATTCTGTTGTTTTTATGTGGAGACATCTGTAAATGTCTAGTACATCCATTTGATCAAATGCTGAGTTCAAGTCCTGACTATCTTTGTTGATTTTCTGCCTTGATGACTTGTCCTATATTGTCAGTGGGGTGTTAAAGTCTCTTCCTGTTATTGTGTGGGAATCTAGATCTCTTCATAGATCTCTAAGAACTTGCTTTATGAATCTGGATGCTCCTGTGTTATGTATCTATATATCTAAGATAGTGAGGTCTTCTTGGTAAGTTGAACTATCTACCATTATATAATGCCCTGCTTTATCTTGCTTGATCGCTATTATATTAGGATTGTAGCCCCTGCTTTTTTTGTTTTCCGTTTGCTTGGTAGATTTTTCTCCATCCCTTTATTTTGAGCCCATGGATGTCATTGTACATGAGATGGTCTCTTGAAGATAGCATACCATTTGGCCCTGCTTCTTATCCATCTTTCCATTCCGTGCCTTTTAATTGGGGCATTTAACCTGTTTACATTTAAGGTTAGTATTGACATGTGTGACATGTTTTTGTAGTACTTTTGTAGTGTCTTTCCTTTCCATAGTTAGTGATTCTTTCAGGACCTCTTATTAGGCAGGTCTGGTGGTAAGAAATTCCCAACAGCATTTGCTTATCTGAAAAGGATCTAATTTCTCCTTCATTTATGAAGCTTAGTTTGGCTGGGTATGAAATTCTTGATTGGAATATTTTTCTTTAAGAATGCCGAATATAGGCCCTCAAATTTGTCTGGCTTGTGGGGTTTCTGCTTTTAGCCTGATTTGTTTCCTCTTGTAGGTGACCTGCCTCTTCTTTCTAACTACCTTTAACATTTTATGTTTCATTTCAATCTTGAAGAATTTCATGATTAAGTGCCTGGGGGATGGTCTTTTTGTGCAACATCTTGCAGGGGTTTTCTTCATTTCCTTGATTTGAATGTTCACCTCTCTATTAAGCTTGGGGAAGTTTTCATTGTTGATATTCTGAAGTCATTTTCTGAGTTGTTTGCTTTCTTTCTTTCTCTTTCAGAGATGCCAATGACTCATAGATGTGGTCTCTTTACATAATCTCATATTTCTCTGAAGTTTTCTTTATTCTTTTTTATTTGTTTTTGCCTGACTGAGTTATTTCAGAAAGTCAGTTTTCAAGCTCTGAGATTCTTGCCTTAGATTGGTCTATTCTGCTGTTAATACTTGTGGTTCGATTATGCAATTCTTATAGTGTATTTTTCAGCTCTGTCGGATCTGTTTGGTTCTTTTTTATAATGGCTATTTTGCCTGTCAGCTCCTATATCATTTTACTGTGATTCTTAGCTCCCTTGGATTAGGTTTTGATGAATGTGCTTCTGAATCTCAATGATTTTTACTCCTATCCATATTCTGAATTCTATTTTTGTCATTTCAACCCATCTAAGTACCTTTGCTGGGGAACTAGTGCATTCGTTTAGAGAACTCTGGCTTTTTGAGCTGCCAGAGTCCTTGTGCTAGTTCTTTCTCATTTTTGTGGGCTGATATTCCTTCAATCTTTGAAGTTGCTGTCCTTTGGATGAATTGTTTGGCTTTTTTCTTCTTTGATGCCCTTGGGGGTTTGATTAGAGTATAAAGTGATTTCAGTTGACTGGCTTCAATTCTAGTCTACTCATGGGTCTTGGAGGGGCCTCCTCTGATTATTGTCTCTGTTCTCACATTGCTTTTGTTGGATGCTCTTGTCCATGGGGCTTCCTCAGGTAGGGGTCACAGTTGGCAGTCAAACTGTATCCTTGCCAGGTTGGCCCTAATCTGATTTACATGTTCTTCCTGGGGAAATACAGGGTTGTGCCTGTCCGCAGAGTTCAGACAGAAGCAGAACTACTAGTTTGGAAGCTCTAGCAAATGTTCAATATACTTTTTAAAATTTTCTTTGAGACTTCCTTTTTGATCCATGGATTGTTTAGAAATGTATTGTTTAGTTTCCGAGAGTTTGATGATTTTCGTGTTACCTTTCTGTTTTTGATCTCTAGATTTATTCCACGTTGGTTGGAAAAACACACTGTGTATGATTTTAATTATTTTAAATTTGTTGAGGTTTGTTTTATGGCCTGAAATATGGTCTATCTTGGTATACATTCCAAGGACACTTGGAAAGAATGTTTATTTTGCCTTTCTTGGATGAGATGTTCCATAAATATAAATTAGGTACTGTTGATTTATGGTGTTGATGAGCTTTTCTATATCATTAATGGATTTCAATCAAGTTATTCTATTAAATGTTGAGAGAGAGGTGTTAAAAATATTGAAATATCATTGTGAATTTGTCTATTTCTCTATTCAGTTCTATCAGTTGTTGCTTTACATGTTTTGTAGCTCTGTTGATTCATACATACAGAATTAGGATTGAAATATCTTTTAGTCAGTTAACCATTTTTATAATTCGTAATATTCCTTTCTGTCTCTGGTAAATTTATATGATCTAAAGTCTATTTCATCTGATATTAATATAGATACTTCTACTTTCTTTTGATAAAAGTTTATAGTCTATGTCTTTTTTTGACTTCTGCTTTCAACCTACCTATGTTATTATGTTTGAAGTCAGTCAAAGAAAATAGCATACAGTTATGCTGTCAACTTTTCCACATTCCTATACTCTTCTAATTGGTGTGATTAGATCACTTATATTTTGTGTGATTATTGATATGTTAGACTTTTTGTTGGAATTTTGTTATTTTTTATGTTTGTTCTGTCTTTCCTCTTGTATTAGTTAATGTAATGTTTAACTGAATTATGTAATTACATTTAAAAAGATAAGTGACATATATAGTTTGGAAAAAAATACTATCCTCCAAGAGGGAGTACAATTTGATTTCTGTCAGCAGAAGAGTTAGATGTACTAGAGAATAGCCAACTAACAGTGAAGATTCACTGTGCCATAGCCATAAGTAAGCATGTTTTATAGAGAGTTTATGAGTATTAATCTAAGAAAATGGATAAATGTCCTTTGCCTGTCAGAAATATGGTTTCATATACAACAAAAATATATGATTACCTTACCAAAATAGTAATAGTTCTATCTCTTCTCATCCTGGGCTATGAATTATTTAGAGTTAGAGAATGCCTTTTAATATGATTTGGGTTGGAACTGAGAAGAATTGAACAATAGTAAGGGGCATAAAATTTATTACTTGATTAATAGAATTATAATCTGATGTCAATGATATCTGGAAATGGCAGATAACTAAATGCCTTGTTTTATGGAGTAACTTTGCCTGTTTCTTGGACATGTCCTACTTCCTCATTCCCTAGTACTGGCATTAAAATCTCTAGCTGGATACTTTTGACTCCTCTGCTCCACCTCCCCACTCCCTGCCATACACATATGGTGCACATACACACAATGTATCAGCCTCTTTTTTCTTGAGTCAACTTACTCTTTGTAGAAATCCATTTAAAGATGACTCAAATACAACCTTTGTTCAGTCTACAAGAAAAAAAACATCCATTCACATTTTCCCATCAGGGAGTGACTGTAAAATCTCTTGTTTTCAGATTTCTTCAAGCAAGCCTCAGTCACCAGTTCCCTGTGTCTTGCAAATCCAAGGAAATAATGTCAGCTTCTCCAGAAAATCTCACTAAACTTTGTTCTGGTGCCTTAACATCACATGTGATTGGAGACTTCTGCAGTCTAACCCACACCCAACTGAGCTGAGTCTACTGTAGACTTTCTCATACAACTTGAGGTGATGAGAGAAACACCTAGCTCATTCTCATGAATGTGGGTTTGCAATACAGTATGCAAGCAAATCTCTCCAAAGAATTTCTGCATTTTAAATTTTTATTATTAAGATGTTGAATTTTTTCCCATTTTACCCTAGGTTTGTCATGAGCTAACATTTAGAAATTATTTTTTGTGTTACTCTTTATTAAGTTTTGCAATGAGTGATCTGGCACCTTACTTTGTGGTAAGTTGTCTCTTATACCCTTTGTTCTCAGCTTTGAGATCTGACCAAAATGCTGAGACAACAGAAAAACCCCACTTGGCATTCTGTTCCATGTATACACAAAATTAAGAAATCAATGTCTGGCTTTGGCATACATATTTGGAAGTTTCTATGTTTTTTCCCATGAAAAATTAATGTTAAAATTTAACCCCCAATGCAATAGTCTTGAGAGGTGTGGCCTTTTGAGAGGTGTTTAGGTCATGAGGCCACCACCTTTATGAATAATCAATTAATTATAAAAGGGCTTGATGGGCTGGGCACAGTGACTCATGCCTGTAATCCCTGTACTTTGCAAGGCTGTGATGGGCGGATTGCCTGAGCTCAGGAGTTTGAGACCGGTCTGGCCAACATGTGAAACCCCATCTCTCCTAAAAATACAGAAATATTAGCAGGGCATGGTGGCATGCGCCTGTAATCCCAGGTACTCCGGAGGCTGAGGCAGGTGAATTGCTTAAACCAGGGAGGTGGAGGTTGCAGTGAGCCGAGATTGGGCCAGGGCACTCCAGCCTGGGCGACACTGGGAGACTTTGTCTCAAAAAAATAAAATAAATTAAAATAAAAGAGCTTGATGGAGGAAGGTTAGTTCCTTTTTGCCCTTCTTCCTTTTGCTGTTTGAGTACACAGCATTCCTCCCTTCCCTCTGGAGGATGCAACATTCAAGACACCATATTGGACAGAGACCAGACCATCATCAGGTAGTGCACCTGCTAGCACCTTGACCTTGGACTCTCCAGCCTTCAGAACTGTGGTAAATAAATTTCTGATCTTTATAAATTACCTAGTTTCAGATAGCCTATTACAGCACCACAGACAAGAGGTTATCAATATGTAGATGGATGTCATAAAGGTGAGATAACCCACAAATTATGTATCCATACCAAAAAAGGACTAAGACCAAGAAATAAGAAGAAAGCCAAATAATTGCCAAAGAGATAGGAGGAAAAGCAGGAGAGTGCAGTGTCACAGAAGCCCAGGAAAGGAGACAAATTCAAGAGGAAGAACAGCCTAGAGTGCTAAATGACTTGGAAACTGAGATATGTTCATTGATTTAAGCAGCAAGGAGGGTATTGATGAGATTGTCCCTGTGGCAAGATCAATGTCAGAGATTCAGTGGAGGCAAAAACTGGATTGGGATGGGTTGAAGAGCAAGTGAGAAGTAATGAAATGGAGACAGTGGTAGTAGATGATTATTTCAATAGTTTATGAAAAGAAGAAAAATAGGAAGCTCTTGAAAGGAAACTAGATTTTTTTCCCCTTCTTTTTCACATTAGATAAACACTGGCATCTTGGAATACATTTTGAGGAGACTCCAGAAACTTAGAAAAATTATCAAAGTATTTGAAATATAATTTTTTAAAAGATACAATATCTCTCAGACAAATACAAATGTAAAGTCAAAGATTTTATTTAACTCATTAATTAATGAGGGGAGCAAAGGTAAAATACTATAGGGATCACCATGAAACAGAGCAAATACGTGATTCATTTGCAAGTTCAACATTTGAATACAATCTCAGGACTCACCAGCCTCTGAGAACCATTGCACTTGAACTAGCCTATAAGTGATTATACCAGACTCTGAGTGCTTGAAGGACAAGCTCTTGATTGTGCTACTTTGTCAAATTTCAGTAGTTGACAAAGTTTCTGGCATTTTATAAGTGTCCAATGTTTGTTAAATAAACAAATAGATTATGCATGATGCCCACAATTGCTCTAAAGACTACAGAGATCATTTCAATTCAAAGCACACAGTTTCACAGTTAAGAAGATTGAAAATTTCTTAATATGGCACATGCTAAAGTTCAGCCGTTTATTTATAGAAAGATTTTGTTTCTGCTTTTCTCCCACATTGCTGCAAATGTTAAACATCAGTCTGTCACGCATGCAAAGTATTGATCTAATTGGCCTATAAGAGCACTCTTTCTCCCTTTCAGCATCATAAAGATGTTATATGGATAATCCACTTAGAGGCTTCCCTTCTGTGCTACTATATTAAAAATATCTGTTGTGTTGTTCATGGGGATTTAGAAAATGAGTTTCTAAAAGAGAAATCATAGGGTGCTAGTACTTCCGCTTTGCACCCAGTCTTTAAAGGATTTTACCTCAGTCACGGTGGGGCTAGTTTCCGTCGATGTTCCGTCCAGCTGTAGTCCAGTAGTACAGAAATGAGGATTCTCTCAGCAAAAGCTTTAGAAAAGGTGAGGCCCTGTCTGCGCTTCTTTAGTGCCATTCCATGAACTTTGTCTTTTGGGGGCTGTATCTGGCTTCCTAGAGCTCTGTACTATTTCTAGCAGAGAGCATCGTCGCCAAGGAGGAAAGGACTTAAGTAAACTTTCTTTGGCATCTGTTCCTCCATGGCACTGAGTGTAACATCATCTAGAAACAGCAAATAACTGTATTATAACATGTAGTGTCTTCACAAATCTCCATATTTCCACCTTGTGATTCACAATCCTCACTTTGACTGACAGCACAGTCTCCAAGGCGTTTAAGGAATTGTAAGGGTATGGTTTTAAATAATTATTTGAATTATCACTACAGTATGTCTGAATTACCATTACCTTCTATTTGTGGTCAAGGAAAAGAGTTAAAGGGAGTATATGATATATCCAAGTTTCCATAGCTCATGAGAGACGAAAGAAGATAAAGACTCATCTTTTTTGGATAATTACAAGACTCTGTCTTCTATAAAGTGTGGACAGCCAGAAGCTTCATGAGATCGTGTATCTCATGCTCTTATCTTAACAAAATCTCAGCACACCATAATTAGCTCATGAATATAAATATTCAGACCCTATTAGGTTAATATTTTGCCCAGATATTTAATTTAGCATATAAAAGAGGGTTCCTAACCAGAAATCAAATACACTACTTGAGAAATCTCTGAAGTCTCTCTTTGAATGTGGAAAACTGTTCCTGTCTTATGATTTCATTGATTATTACAATTATATGTTGAAATATCGTTGGGGTAAAACTACCATGTATTGAATGTCTACCCTACAAAGTGTGGTATTTGGTATTTACTCAAAAGTGAGATGTTTTACTGTGATTTTACAGATGAAGAAATGGAAGCCTACACAGATGAAATAACTATGTTGTGTTCCCTAAGCTGGGAAGTGTTTGAAGTTGGGATATAAACATAGGTCTGCTATCTTCCAACCATTTTCCACCTTGTCATTGCAACTCAACATAACTTTGTGGATATTCTGTCTAACCAGAACTTTATGCTCCTCAAACAGACCTAATCCATTCCATCTAAGCATTATTAAATCACTGTTCACACAAATGTACGTGTTTTTCTCTTTATTATTTTGCATATTTTAGTATGATAGTTTGAATACAGTAATTCATTTCTAGCTCATGCATGCAACTACAGGGGATATCATTGGGTTATTTCATTTTCAAAAGGTCAAAGAAAATGAAATAAAAAATGGATGTAAAAACAGAGAAAGAAAACACTTTGCATGCTAACACCTAAATCTTAAATGGCACATCAGTTTTAAAATGTGTTAAAGCAGATTAGCTTTAAAAGGTTTAGCCGTTAGAGATTTTTCCATTGCCAGTAATATGGTCAATTGAAACTGGTTAAAATATTTTAATAGAAGTTTTCTTTTCATTAGAATTCCTTTAAGAGTGGATATGGTCTCCAACTAATAAAGATAATCATAAAATTCTTTAGGGCCCTATTTAAGAAAATGAGAGTGACTGCGGCAAGTTGCAGAATTTTATTCTTGACTGAGAAGGGAAAGAAGGCAGTATTTCCGCTTTACATGGAAAATTAACTGCCTAAGTGTGAAGCCAGAATGAAAATAAGGTTACATAGCATTAAAATCTGCATCTCATGGGGAATTTATGTTCAGTACTCCTTCAGCGTAAAATTCCACAGGTTTTCTTAGGCACACAGCAAGTCAAATGAACATGACCTCTAAAGAGGTGAGAAGCAAAGAGACATAATGATATACTCTGCCTCTCAAAGCTCAGATAGCAGCATGTTGTATTTCTGCACATGGGAGAACCTCAGTGAACTATGAAACATACCGTTTTCAATTTCACAGCATTCTTTCTGTTAGGGCAGTAGTAAATACCAAAATAATCATGTACATGCCTGGCTTCTAAATGAGATCAGTTCATCTAAAGAAATTAGGTAACATGCCCACAATCCCTGAATCAGCTCTTCCCCTCCCTGAAGAGTCTTTCTTCAGAGAACATTAAATAATTGTACACCTGCACACAGGCAATAATCTTTCTTTAAAATGTTGGACATATGAGTTTTAATATTGGACCCAACCAAAAATGGGGTAAGAACCAGGACTAGAATTGTATCTTTTCTGTGCTTATTTACCTCCAGCGATAAAATGAGAGCACAGTACAAGATTTCTCACCCAAAAGGTGCATTTATGCCAACTTGTTTTCTATTCATTTGCACATCCTAGGAGAAGCAAGGATGAAAATGCTTATTCTGCAGAGAAATAACAGGCATCAGAAAGGTTGAAGCCCTACCCATGGTGAATAGTGATGTCGTTTCCAGCACCATTATGAAAAATGTGTAGTAGTGTTCACTTGGATGTCCAGGCGATCTGGCCTGTCTGGCAGGATACTGTGTCTAGATGGTGTCATCACAGGAAGCTGATTCTTCCTTCTGGAAGACCCAAGGTCCCTTAACTGAGCATTTCTGAAGACTGCAGGCACATGGCTGCCTACTCAGTGTACTTGTGAGCAGAAGGCCCCTTTTTGAGTAAATATTCTGTTATCAAATTCATAACACATCTATCAAATTGATAAAACAGTATGGATCAATAGGTACATCACATTGAACAATCTACAGAAATTCAAGCGACTGTCTTTCATTTTGAGATCATGTCTTACTACATGTGTTTTCCACTCCTAGCCCTACACAGAGCACTAAGAGGGAGAAATGGGAGACCAGAGAGACTTAGCCTTGCCCCTAAGGACCTTAGCATCCACTTCAGGAATTCTGAAGACAAAATCTTACTGTAAATCTCAGGTTTAGGGAAATATGCCAGAGTGATGTAATATCAACGTATCTTAATATCATCATGGAACTAAAGTCAAGGTGAAGAATAGTCTTAAAAGGTATATCTAGAATTAATTTTTTAAAAATTTAATGTAACATTAATTAGGGAGAGAAGGACCTTGATGACCAATTTGCATTTACAGTTTTTTTTTGGGTGGGGGGGTCTTCATGCCAGGGACTTCCGTGGGACTGTGTGCCTTAATTTGTGCTCACTTGTCAAGGGCCAGATAGGGCTTGCATTTATTTCACCTGAGAACCTAAAAATCTGTCAGATGTTAATAAAATTGACTGGAATGCAGGCAGTGTTGTGGTAGGAACATATCTGAAAAATTCAGCATTTCAAGAATGTATCTCATTTTGATCAGGGATTATAAAATAGCTGTGAAAATGTTTGCCTGTGGCTTGTCTCAGGATCAAAGGTCTGCACACCTTGTATCACATGTTAGCTTTACACCCAATGAGACTAAACATAGTGAGGCAAATATGCGTTCAAAACTATAAGTACACAACTATTTTGACAGTTCTGCTTAATTCATCCATTGGGGGTGGTGCAGAGTCAGTGACCATTATTAAGAAGTTCTTTGGCTGTAGACACACAATTAGCTAAATAAATCTATTGCTTTTAAAGCTACTCAGAAACTTACTTTAATAGATACATTTAATGTCCAATTTTAGTCTTACACCTGTAAGGGTAAATGTAGAGTACTGGTTTGCTAGGGGTACCTTAACAAAATGGCACAGATTGAGTAGCTTAAACCAGAGAAATTATATATTTATTTATTTATTTATTTATGCAGTTTTAGAGGTTAGAAGTCAAGATCAAGTTGCTTGCAGAGTTTGTTTTCTCCGAAGACCATAAGGGAAGAAGCTATTCCAGGTCTCTCTCTGTGGCTTGCAGATGGCCTCCCTCTTGCTGCCTCTTCACATGCTTATTCCTCTTTGAACGTGCACCCCTCCTGTCTCTTTATGGGTCCAAATTTCTTCTGATAAGAAGACCAGTCAGACTGCTTTCTTCTTCTTCTTTAAGCACCTATAGGAGTGGAGACGGTGTCTCGCTCTGTCACCCAGGCTGGAGTGCAGTGGCACGATCTGAGCTCCCTGAAAGCTCCGCCTCCCAGGTTCACACCATTCTCCTGCCTCAGCCTCCCGAGTAGCTGGGACTACAGGCACCCGCCACCATGCCCGGCTAATTTGTTGTATTTTTAGTAGAGACGGGGTTTCACCGTGTTAGCCAGGATGGTCTCGATCTCCTGACCTCGTGATCCACCCGCTTCAGCCTCCCAAAGTGCTGGGATTACAGGCATGAGCCACCGCGCCCAGCCCAGACTACTTTCTTTTTATGAGGAAGCTAGTCAGACTGGCCATCCTAATGGCCTCATTTTAACTGAATTATCTCTTTAAGGGCCCTGTCTCCAAATACAAGAATATTCTGAGGTACTGGGGATTAGAATTTTGGGGGTACAGAATTCAACCTATAACAGTATTCAATGAAATCAATTAACTAAAGTGGATAGATGTGCTGAGTGTACAGGAATAAAACAGGAAATGTAGAACTCAGGCAACAAGCACCTATAGGAGTGACAAGGATGGTGTTGATTTTGTGGCTGTGCAGTTAATAAGGATTGATAAAATCTATAAATAATTTGATGCATTCTCTTCCTTGGAAATGGTAGCTTCTGTTTTGTTATTTAATATGTAAACCCATTCTGCAGGGAGTAATAGAAATATCATGAGAACAGATGATCCATTAAAAAAATTGTTTCATAGTATTCTAGAAAAAAAAATGTCTCCTTGCTTACAGACCATAATTTTAGTACTCCTTTTGTTTTTCTCATGTATCATGGGTTTTTAGAAAAGTTTAGATGCTGAGTTCCATCTAAACAAACATGTTTAAAGTTTTGGCAATAAAGTTTTAGTTCATTATACATAGACATATAAATTACGTTTTTCCTCCTCTCCCTGGGGAGTTAGCCTATTTTCTTTATGTCTTTCACTCTAGAAGATGTGTCTTCACCATATTTGGACATTTCTCAGTTGCACTTTCTTCTGAATGCTTTATGTGAATATAAAATTTACAAAGTACTCAAATCCATTCGACAAACGTTTAGTAAGTACCTGCAGTGTTCAAAGAAAGCAATATGTGAGACTCAGTGTGGCTACAAAGATGGATAAAGCATGTTCTTAATGAGCTGACAGGACAGTGGGGGAAACAAGATGTGTCAAAAGTGACTGGAGGACGAAGCGGAATGAAAAAGATGTAAATACTGGAGGAGCTCTGACATGGAGTGATTGTTTTTAGCTGGGGCATTTGGGGAAAGCTTCCTAAACCAAGTGTCACTTGGACCTCATGTGAAAGCAGTTGGAATTTCTATAGAAAACAGTGGCAAAGCGGGGCATTCAGAGGAGGTTTCTTTAGACAAACATGTGTAAACACTGGTGGAGAAGCAGAAAGTGTATTCATTAAATGCTGCTGTCCCTTTGGGAGTAGCCAGAAGGATGGCCCAGATCAGAGTGGTGGAACCCAGCAGAGCCGTGTTGAGAGGTTCTAAGTGCCAAGTTACTGAAAAGTCTGGGAAACCAGGAAGCCCAGTTAACTCAGCTGCTAAATTTAATTTCTCAATACTTCATCAAGCATTGTTAAATGAGGGGGCAAGCCACATTGTTTCTCTTGACCCTTCTAAAGTGATATGTGCAGTAGAATGTGATAATGTTGTGACAATCATTATAATTTCTCCATCTAGTTATTGTATTTGTCTATTTTTCTTGCTGATGTTCCTTGATACTATTTCAATGTAAAAGTGATGAGACTTTTAAAAGTCAGCTCATCATTTATCAAGTGCCTACCATGTAAAAGGCACAATGCTACAAGAATTTTAGAGAAGAATAAGATACGTAGCTGTAAAGGAGTTGATATTTTACCTCTCATGCCATGCTAGCCTACATTATTTCAGTTTCTGGAATTGACAAATAAATTACAGTAGGGAAACAGGATGATGCAGAAGTTAAAAATATCAGCTTAGCATCAGACTGAAATAGGTCCACCACTGTCTTAAGTGTGTGGCCTTGGGCAAGTTACTTAAGCTCTCTAACATTAGTTTCTTCACTGTAAAATAGAGGTAGCTACCTCATTAGTATTGTTAAATCTGTTTAATAAAAATGATGTATTTAAAGCAGAGCACTTGGCACAAAGTAATATTCAAGGAATGTCAGCCTTTATGACTTCTTTAAGGACTACATTTCTTCATTTTTCGTATTTCTGAGTAGACAAGTTAGAGTCACAGAAGCTGAACAATAGGAGATATGGTGAGCCTAATATTTTCTGGTTATTTATTGTTGCATAACAAACTACCTCCAAAATTTGGTTATTTAATGCAGTTTGCTTTAATCACTCATGGTTCTATGGGTTGACTCAACTCAGCTGGGGAGCCTTACGTAGAATAGCTCATGATGTTTTCATCTAACGTGGGCCAGGGTTAGAGTTATATGAAGTTATAGGACTGAACATCCAATATCCTCCAGGCAGTTGATGCTTCTGTTGCCTGGGACATCAGCTGGGGCCGTAGAATGGAGCACCTACAAATGATCTCTCCAAGTGGTGTGAACTTCTCAATGCATGCTGATGGCTTTTGAGAAGGAGTCTCCCAAAAATGAGCATCTTGAGAGACAGGACACTCTGGCAGAAGCTGCAAGGCTTCTTTCTTCACTTGCATATCTGGGTAGCTTGTGCTCCTTGCACTGTCTCTCTCACTCTCTCTTTCTCTGCCACCTTGTTTTTTGAGACCATGGTAGTCTCAGATATAATCACACTTCTAACATGGCAGCTGGCTTCCAAGAGGCAGGAAGCAAAACCTGCCATGCCAGTGAAGGGCTAAGCCAAAACTGGAAAGGATGGTCAAGCACCATTTCTGCTGTGCTCCCTCAGAAAAGTTCCCACAAGATGAATGTTGATTCATGGAGGAGAAAGAGCCTTACTTCTTGATGGGGGAGTGGAAGGTACATTGCACATGAGCATGCAGATAAGGAAACTGTCCTATGAAAGTATTGTAAAAATTGATAGGAGAGCCGTGATTTGTCCTTATTTTTCTGATGAAAAGCCTAAGGCTAAGGATGTTATGAGGTAGCCAAAGTAACTTCTGTTAAATGAAAGACTCCACATTAAACTCTGGCTCCGAATTAGATCTTCTGGGAAAACTACCCTCTGCTTCTCCTCAAATAACTTGTCATTTGCTGTCTTCCTAGATGGGAAAAACCATGGGGACTGACAGCAGTGATCTTCCCCCAACCCCCATCCATCTACACATCCACACATACACCCTCATCTCCTGTGCCTGTGCCTTTGATTGCATGTCCTACTGTAAGCCTCACTGTCAGCATCATGAAATGAGACTAGTACCTTCTCATAGGGTTGAAATGAAAATTCCATGAGTATAATACATGTAAAGTGCTTAACACCATGCCTGATATGTAATGAGTGTTCAATACTTCCTACTTATTATTGTTGTTGTTATTATTATTACTATTCAATTTTTTAGAATAGGAATTTACATTGCCATCTCTTTCTCTTCATTATCAGTCTTTCCTAAGCCAACTCTCTTCTACAGGGATGGTTTTTACCTAGGCTACCTCCTAATTGCCCAAATTTGGGCATATTGGAGATATTTTTATTGCATTTTTTCGCTAAACTTCCTGCTGCATTTGAAATGCCCTACTTCCTTGGTGTTCATGACTTTGCACTCTTCCCTGATTTCCTGTGTCAGCCACAAATAGTTGTACAGGTTTAAAGCATCTCAAGGAAACATATATAAGGGAAGGAGATTCACATGAAACATGAGGTAGACTTGTACATCTATCATGATGATTTTCCAGCAGATGGCAATAACATGATCTGGTCTAATGAAATCAGTATATTGTGACAGCCTTCTGACAGATACAGAAAAGTGTTTTGAGGAGACACCTTTTTCCAGCTTGCAGAAATGCTCCATGTGGACTGGTGGTGGCTGAACTTCTGACTGTTTCTCCTCTACTGCCTTCACCAGATAATCTTTGCTTGTCCCCCAGATGCCTGAGAGGTTTGTTTCACAGCTGTCTATACTTTTTCTGCATGTCCTAATTCAATAATAATTGAGTCTGACTGTTGAGATTACCACCTTATTGCTGCTGAGCCCTAAATCTTTCACTCCAGCTGTGACTTCTTTGAATTTCAGATATCTCGCTGCCTGCTGGACATATTCACCTGAATGTCTTTAGGGAAAGCTCAAACTCAACATGTCAAAAACTTAATTCACTTCATGGCCCTCAAGAATGAAACTCCAGCATCATTTTTAAAGCTAGATAACCCTGTTGTTCTGCATCAGTATTTTCACGGAAAAGTTCAGTTTCACTTTTATGTATGAAATTAACATAGGGAGGTATAGAGAAGTATATGCTTCTTAGGGTCCCTACGAGGGTCCATCCAGAGGAGTGCTGCCCCAAAACTGAGGGTGTGGCATGTGCTGGATTCCCCCAGTTTTCCTTCTAGATCAACTCATTCTTTGTGGTCAGTCCAGAAGGAAGCCCACGATCAGCCTTCACTTCTCTGAGGCACACATGCATTTGGGGAAGACATTCACTCTGTTTTATCAATTTCATAAAGCCATCTCAATTAGAATATCTAGAAATTAGGCTAGACTTCTTGCACTCCCTCACTGCCTTTATCCTAAAAACTACTACTTTCATGCCTAAATATTTGTAATGGCTTCTCTTCCCTCTAGTCCCCTTCTCACTCTCCTAATGTAGGCTTTTCCTATCTCTCAATTGGAAATTTTAATAAAATCCTTAATACACTTACTACAAAAGATGTTACCATCTTATTCCATTGCAGTTGACCCTTATGCAACACAGGTCTGAATTGTGTGGGTCCACTTACATGCAGGATTTTTTCAATAAGTAGTCAACCCTCCATATTCACTGGTTCCGCATCTGCAACGAAACACGCATGGACAGTACAGTGTTGGCTGGTTGGGAAACCCATGAATATGGAAAGTTGACTTCATCTGACTTCATATCTACACATTCCACAGGGCTCTCTATGAGACTTGAATGTGTATGGATTTTGGTATCCGAGGTGGTCCTGGAGCCAATACCCCCTTGGATATTGAGAGGCAATTGTATGATCTGTTTTCCACACAGCTGACAGATATATCTATCTAAAGTACAAATCTAATCCCATTGCCCCCACTTAATTCACTTGCAAGAATTCTTGTTACCTACAGGATCAAATTCAGGAAGCTTTCTCTGACCACATCTCCCCAGAATCCTCCACCTGTGTGTCCAGGACACCTACATTTCTTTATTATCACACACCTCTTCTTGTTACAATACTCACTTAACGTCTCTTGCCCTGCCATTAGACTATGAGCTTCTTGAGGACCCAACTTGCACCTTAATCATTTTTGTAGTTATGGTGCCTAAAACAATTCTTGAGATAGATTAATTATTCAAAAATATTTTGAATGAATGAAAGATGAGTATAGAATATAATGATTGAAGGGGCTTCTTGGAGGAGACTGCACTGAGTTAGGTCATGAGGGAAGAAATATTTTTAATACATAGTGGGAGGAGGTACAGTCTTCCAGGAAAGGACTTCTGAAAAAAAAGTAATAAAAGTTTAAAGACCAGGTGGTTCAGTAACACCGCAGAATTCATATAAGGTTTCTTCTCTTGTCTTTTATATTTTGGTAATTTTCTTTTATTTTTGTTCTTCTCTTCATGTCTGTGTAAAACTTCTTTATGCTTCTGTTAATATTTTTATTTCTCTAAAGGTAAGAACCTACTGAGTTTGGGAGTGTACACAAGCTAGCTCGGCAGTTTAAATGTAGACAAATCTAAATATTTTCTTTTTATCATCTTATTTTTTCCTGGTGACCTCTTCATTCATGGATCCACATTGAGAGGAAAATATATAAAGCGGTACAGCCACCCGCTTTGTTTTCAAATGCCTGGTAAGACGTTCTGATTATTTTAGGGGACTCTACAGCTCCATGTCTCTTGTGAAATAGAAATTGTGTTGTATTAAAGACTTGACATTTTTCATTCTCATATCTTAAAAAATATTTTATCTTCTAAGATCATAATTATACATATGTTAAAGCAATAAATGTATATAAATAAGCAAGAAAAATTATCCTGTAATCTCAGCACTTTGGGAGGCCGAGGCAAGTGGATCACCTGAGGTTGGGAGTTCGAGAACAGCCTGAGCAACATGGAGAAATGCTGTCTCTACTGAAAATACAAAATTAGCCGGGCATGGTGGTGCATGCCTGTAATCCTAGCTACTCAGGAAGCTGAGGCAGGAGAATCACTTGAACCCGTGAGGCAGAGGTTGTGGGGAGCTGAGATCACACCATGCACCACTGCACTCCAGCCTGAGCAACAAGAGTAAAATTCGGTCTCAAAAAAAAAAAGAAGAAAAGAAAAGAAATATTACCTTAATCTCTTTCAAGTTTGTTTCCCCTATTTTCAATTGCTTTCCTCGTTTTGAAGAGTCATAAAACTAGTAAAGATAATAGACCTCATCGAGAGCTTTTACTTATTTACATATTATTTAAGCCAGAGCCTCCACTAGTGCCTCTGGAACTGTCTCTCCATAATCAGCAATGACTTCTGTACCCTCAACCTCTTCTCCAAATATTTCTGTCACCTTCTCGCTTTAACAGAAACATGGTTCTCCCCCGAAATCATCAGTGTCCCTGAATTGTCTCCATGTACCTGGAGACCATTCTTCCTAATCACTCCTCTCCTGCTTTTTTTTTTTTTTTTAAAAAAAAAAAAAAAAAAACCCTGCACATCTGAGACTCATTCAGTCAGGTGCACCTTCCCCACCAACCACCAACCATCATGACTGTTATTTATTACATTCAATGGTTTCCCTCATTTACAAGGACATTGATACACAACTTACAATTTTTCTCTGCCTTTCAAGTCCTTCCATTTTCCTAGGACACCATCATGGCCTCTGAGTTCCTAGGTTTCCTCCTATTTAATAACTTTCTCTCTACGCTAGCTTTCATTTTTTGATCACAGCTGGATCCTAACAAGTTACCCTACTCCCTACAAAGTAAAGCAAACATCTCAGTTGCCCCAGTCACGACTCTCTCCAATTTGCTTTGCCAAATATTCACACTAAAAGGGTTCTTTAGTTTCACCAAGATCTTCAGTCTGCGGACCCTTTGTCTGTCTTCCAATGTACCCTTTCTTTCCTTTCTTTCCTTTTAATCCAACTTACATTGCACAGTGTATCATTTCAATCGCTCTGTTAGATCTCTTGGTGGCAACCTAAATTTCCTGTACTTGGTCTCTGCCTGCCCTAACCCCACTCTACGATACACATTTTATTTATACTTTTCCTCAGGAAACTGCTCCCTGGCTAAAGTCAGCTAAATACTTTCTCATTGCCCAAACTAGAACTATGGAGAATTTTCTGACTTAGTAAGTAACTAAGTAACTTAACAGGCCCGATTGGTAGCCCTACAGAGTTAATATTCCCAATCTCAAATGGGCCCCCAGCGCTGCACTGCCACAGTCATCTTTATCTAGTCATCTCTCTTCCCCCGTTCTCCCCAGCAATTAAGTTAAACTTTCTTAATTCTCTTCAAATACTCCTATGTTCATTAGACTTTGCATTGTAACAGAGAAAATAGATAACTTTCTGCCTGGGTTCTTTTTTTTTTTTTTTTTTATTATACTTTAAGTTCTAGGGTACATGTGCATAACGTGCAGGTTTGTTACATATGTATACATGTGCCATGTTGGTGTGCTGCACCCATCAACTCGTCAGCACCCATCAATTCATCTTTTATATCAGGTATAACTCCCCAATGCAATCCCTCCCCCTCCCCCCTCCCCATGAT
>NC_045444.1:53003623-53020866 GCF_002776525.5 Piliocolobus tephrosceles
GTGTGATAGTTTGCTAAGAATGATGGTTTCCAGCTGCATCCATGTCCCTACAAAGGACGCAAACTCATCCTTTTTTTATGGCTGCATAGTATTCCATGGTGTATATGTGCCACATTTTCTTAATCCAGTCTGTCACTGATGGACATTTGGGTTGATTCCAAGTCTTTGCTATTGTGAATAGTGCCACACTGGGTTCTTATCTTCAAGCAACCAAGCATGCAAATCACCTATATCTGCATTAATTTGACCCTCCTTCCCCTCAGTGAGAACAGGAATGTTTTCAGTTATGCTGCCTTCGGGCTATATTTCTATCCATGCTTTGCGTTCCATCCTCTTGACCTTCTCAGGAATTTTCCTTCACTGATTGTTCCTGCTCTCTTGTATAGGTCAGCATCTCCATCTCATTAAATCATTTGAGTTAGCTTTTCAAAGTATGCAAAACTCTTCCTTTAAAACAAACAAAACACATCTCTCTCAAGTTACTGCTCTATTCCTCCCATCCACATTAACATTGAAATTTTCAGTAAGTGAGCTCCATTCACCATCTCCCAGCCACTCTCTCACCCACTTCAAATTGCCTTCGAACCTTTGTACTTCCAATGAAGCAATTTTGCTCAACTGTTGACATCCATGTTGCTCAACTCAAGATATATTTTAATCCTCTTCAAATTAATACTTTCAATGCAAGTTCAATATTGTTCTGATTCTGATTTTTCTCCTCTGCCATACATTTAATCTTGGCATTTTTCAAGGCTTGGTTCTGGACTCACTCACTCTGCATCACATTTTATATACTCTGCCCGTAAGCAAGTTCATTCAAGCCTGTTGTTTCAATTACCATGGAAGGCAGATGACTTAAATTTGTTGTTCAGTTTGGACCTCTCCTCTAAGCTCCAGGGCTACACATCCAGCTGCCTTTTGGACATCTTGCTACCCAACTCATGATCTATCATCTCCCTCAAACCAGCCTTTATCTGATATTTTGACATCATTTAATAGCATCACAATCCATTTTGCTGTGCATGCCATAGAGAAAAATTAAATTCTCTCCCATTCTCTCTCTCTCTCTCTGTCATTCTGTCTCTCCCCTCCTCTCTCTATCTTTCTCAAACTTCTGATTCAATCCATTACCAAGCTTTGAAAGTTTAACCTCCTAAGTAGCTTTCAACTTGGTTCACTTCTGGCGATCTCCATCACCATTCTTTCTTTAAGATCATCATCACTTGCCTGCAGTACTGCTATCGTAAGTGCTCTTTCCACATGTATTGTAACCTTCTACTCTAACCCAGTCTGGAGTAGTGGCTCTTCACCAGCAGTGACTTTGCTCCCCACAGGAGATTTTGCAATGTGTGAACCCACTTTTAATAGTTATGACTCCAGAGCCAGGGACAAATGCTCCTGGCATCTAGTGGATAGAGACCAGGAAGGCTGTCAAACAGCCTACCATGCACAGAATAAGGTCCTAACAACAAAGAATTATCTGGTTCAGATAACAGTGACAAGATTGAGAAATCATGTTCTGGAGTTAGACTGCACTTTTCACATGGCAGATCCGATTACGTCATGCGTGCACGTGTATACACACACACACATACACACACACACTTAAAAACATTCAGTAACTTCCCATTGAGCTAAGACCAAAAAAGTAAATACAGTGCTGCAGGCCTTTGTGATCTGGTCCCGGCCTGTCTCTGCAGGCCATCCAGCACTATGTGTTTTCTTTCAGCCTCCCTGCTCCCACCTACTCTATGCTCTGGCCTCCCTCCCAGTCCAGGACATTTGCATATATTGTCTTCACCTGGAAAGCTCTTCGGGTAATTAAGCCCCATTCATTCTTCAAATATCAGCTGAAGGTCATTTCCCCAGGAGAGCCCTGTGCACGGCTCTCTCTTTCTCACTGAGTTAATTCCCCCATTGAGACACTCAGCATTAGAGTTGCATGTTTAATACTGACTCCCGGGCTTCGTTACTATTTGCCTTCTTCACTAGACTGGAAGCCACAAAAGGTGAAAAATATTTCTTTATTTTATTTTAAAAAAAATTATACCACCAGTAGTTGATTGTTGAACATTAGGCGTTCAATAACCAAATCTCTTCCAAGAACATTTGAGAAAACTTAGTCCTAGAAATGGCAAGTGACTTAATCAAGGCCACAAAGCTAATTAGTAGCCAAGGGAGGGCTTGAATCCAACTTTCTCATTGTGAAATGCTGCATTTGTTCCTTCTAAACTGGTGTTTTACACATTTGTTTAAGCCTATAGATTTTTACTCAAAGTAAATCTTTTGTGGAAGTACAGTGTATAAAACAGATTACTAGAGATTAAAGCAGATCACTGCTTTGATTGGAGAGAGCTCAATTCAGCCTCATCCAAGAAGCTCTTTTACATCTCTACACAGCTGCCTCCTTACCCCTTGCCAGGCCCTGAAGAACTTGCCTCAGAATGACTTTGATGTGATGACTAGGGCTTGAAAATAGGTCCACCACATGTGGATTGTTCCTTACTGCCTCCATACAAGATGCACTCTTGATACTTGTAAATTCCAGAATGAGAATACCAATATAGTATAAGTTAATGTCATCACCAGCTGAAATTTAATCAAATCACATTTCCATGTAGGTATATGAAACAAATTATTCCTTAATATCATCAGTCTCAGTCCATGGACCACGTTCAGTATTCCACCTTTTACCAAAACATAGATTTTCCTAACAAAAATCACAACTTTGTAGGCATCTGCACCTTCTATTTATCTCATCTTGTTTTTGCCATGCTAGCAGTTGGATAAAATTGCTGAAACAAAACAAGCAAACATAATGTGTTCATGTCATAGCAGTCACCTTCCAGGACAGTGGAGAGGACACCAGAATGAACTCAGTGAAGGATGTTATACTCGTGCCACATGTCGTGGCATGACTGACACTGTGTCTCAACAGCATTATACCTCACTACAAATTATGAACATATGGATTTTTTGTAATAGTTGGAAACACATATGTTAAAGGCAATGCCCCGAAAAAAATGGCAAGTTCTTTTTCTCTATTTTTCTCCTGCAGTTGTTTTTAGTTTCAGTTAAAGTTCACTCTAATGAAGACAGCATACATCAAATATTTTTTGGGAGTATCTAAAGATGATATGATTACCAGTTACCAATATTTCTAGTGATTTTATATATATGTGTGTATATGTATATATACAAACATTTGTAATAAATGTATGTACACACATATACATAGTGAATATATTCATATATATGAATATATACTCATGTATATTCATGTGTATGTATATATTATATATTTGTGTGAATATATATCTTCATATATACTTGTTATGTACATGTCATATATGTATATATATATTTGCATGTGTGTATATATTATATATAAATTGAAAAACTTTTCTAACCATAGCAAAGACATAGAAAATGTGTCTACTCTAAGAAATGTTTCAAAGCTTTTAGCTGTCTCTCAAACTTGACTCACTCATGTCTGTGTACTTAAGAGGTAACAAAAGTGAAAAACAATTACTGACATCATCATCTGAATCGCTGTTTAGAAAAATACGGTAGCCCCCCCTTATCCATGGGGGTCATGTTACAAGGCCCCTTGTGGATGCCTAAAACCACAGATAGTACCGAACCCTATGTATACTATGTTATCCTACACATATATACCTATAATAAAGTTTAACTTTTAAATTTAGCACAGTAAGAGATTCACAACAATAACTAATAATAAAATAGACTAACTAAAACACTATGCTGTAATAAAGGTTAACTAAGAGTGATTTGACCACAAGCACTGCAATACTATAATAGTCCATCTGATAACCAAGACGGCTTCTAAGTGAATCATGGTTGGTAGTATGGACAAACAAACTGATGACTCATGTCCTGGGCAGATGGAGTGATCCTCAGAACAGCATGCAATTTAAAATTTATAAATAGTTTATTTCTGGAATTTTTCATTTCATATTGTGGACCGCAGATAAATAAAACTGCAGAAACCAAAACTGCAGTTACAGGGAGACTACTGTGTGACCTCCTGTATGAAAATCTTTAACTTAGGCATAGCTGTTGAAAACATTTTCGACATATTACTTGACCTAATAAAAATTAGACTTTTGCTTCTTGAACTGTCTTGGGTCATTTACTTACTTTTTGCAACTTTTTATTCAAAATATTTAGTCTATTTGGCTTGGTTTGTTTTATTTGATTACATTACTCGGCCTATACAATAAGGAATGCTAGACTTTCTATGTTGGAAATATCCTTTATACTTCCTTTCTCTGGGAATCTTTTAGCTCTTCACCTTTAAATTACTATCTCAAGAAGTAATTTCATAATCTTTATGAATTGAAAAACTGTACTCACTGTATGCTGGCTGAATGGATTTGTAATTGGGGAACTCTATAATTGCTAAGGTTATTATTATAGGGTGAGCATGACATTAAAAAAACTCATTTCCTTCTGTCTTCAGCATATAATGTTGATACATTGCTGTTTTTTGAAAGTCCCTCATCAACATTTCTCAGGCCTAGAAAGTTGCATCCATTAACATATATTATGTTGTATTGTGACCCTTATTTCCACTCTCTCTTTTATGAGAGAAAAAAACACACACACATGAAAGGAAGGCTAATTCAGAAGTGGAACCAGTGGCAGAAAAGTAAACTAAGCGTTCAGATGTATGTTTGCAGTTCTTGGCGAAGTTATCAAAATTTTACCCGAAGCATATTGGAAAACATCACTCATGAGAGAAACTCCCTCCCTCTCTCACTCCTGCCTTCTAACTCCCCTAAAAAACACATCTGTTTCCTACTGATAGCTTTTAACATACACACCTTTCATGTCTTCTAACAGGAAGTGGAAATTGAGCGAAGTTTGTGCTCGCCAGCTTTTAAGAGTCACCCTGGGAGCCAGCTGGAGGATTCTGTGAAAGACTCAGACAAGAAAGGCGAGGAAACATCTTGTGACAAGATGTCACCTGAGAGTGGTCACAGCCGCATCTTTGAAGGTTAGCGTAGCATTTTGATACACTTTCTTGAGATCATACCTCGTACAACATGAGTGGTTAATAAATAAAATATAGGAGGGGTTTGTTTAAAAATTAGTAAGGAAAATAATGACTGCATATAGTTTAGGAAACACAATTTAGGAAAAATAGAGGTATTTATAAATACTTCTATCCTTATTATATTTTAATTAGTTTTTAAAAACTAAATAGAATATATTTTAATTGACTGTAAACCGGTACAACAAGCATTTTCAGTATTAGAAGTTTGAAACAATGTACCTGACCATAATCTGACTTTTCTTTTTGTGAAAATAAAAGGAAAACATACTTGTCTTTCTGTCTGTGGGTAACAAAAGAATAAGCTAGGAGTAGCTATCAGTAGCAAAATAAATAAAAAACAAGATGCCTTAAGCATCTCCTTTTCAGACAAACTAAACTTGCATAATGAATTTGGAATACAAAGCGACATAAGAGTGTTACATTTTAGACAGAACCTTATAAATTTGATTAATGCTTTACAAATATCATTAAAAAGTTAATAGCTCATATGTTAGAAATCACACTATTAATATCATTTTCAGCAATGACAGACATGAAAAATATAAAAAATTTATTGGAAAATACAGATCTTATTTATCATTTCTGATTAGGCACATTCTGGATTTTTCCTCTTTAACCAACTAATGTCTATTGTAGTGTTTGTGGTGCTAGAGATCATAATTAGTACAAATTTTAAGATATCATTTGGAATATTTGTAGCAAACTGTTAAGTCACCAGTCCATGTGAGCAATGTGGAAAGTCTTTGGAATATTACAGTTCACAATTTGGAAAAGCAAATAGTACTCTGCTTTAAAACTTTAAAAAAGCTGTTTGCGAATCAGCGCATCAGTATCACCTGGAGGCTTATTAGACATGCAGAACCTCAGCCCCACATCAGTTCTACTAAATCAGAATCTGCTTGTAACAGGATCCTCAAATGATTCATGTGCACATTAAAGTTTGAGAAGCTGTACACTGTGACAGAACAGACTGATTTTCCGGGGAATTTACATGTAGTTCAGCCCATTCTGATTCCGTTTGGTGTAAGGATGTAATTTGGAGTGGGAGGCAGGTGTAGGAACAGTGAAGGGGAGTTTGCTAATGATGGCCTGGGCATGGATTTCTAAATACATGTAAATTGAGATTTCAATCTCTTTTTCACTTTCAATTCATTTTGGTATGCCCAATTAATATCCTAATATGATTAGTATCAGTCTTGAGGAGTTTACTCTACATATTTCTGGCCTGTGATTAAACTTTATGGGCACTTGGCTGAATGCAAAAGAATTAGATTAGCAGAGGCCAAGAAAAGAGAAGCTTCAAGGAATGATTTATATTCTGATGATTCTTTCCTGTGGAGAGCTTAGCATAGGGAGGCAAAAATGAGTTTGGCAAACTGATCGAACTTACACGAGATAATTAACTCCACTCATCACATCTTATTTCTCCTCGTCTGTGTTTTCTTTGATTTCCATGCAAAGGTTTTCAAAGGCCTCTTTATTTTAAAAGCTTAGAAAAAGTATTCTGGAGTGTAACCACTATTTACTGTCAAGATATGACTTAAATTTAAAAATAACCTCAAATACACATTTCCAGTTACACTGACAATAACAAGAAGTAAACTTGCAAACACAAGGTGGGAAAATTGCATCTGCAAGATGGATGAACATAGCAGCAATTTTAATTTCATTTTATCTGTATATTGCACAAGAACTCTAATTCCTATGTATCAATACATTTAAAAGAAACAAAATTCTTTCATTATGGGATCCTTTTCATTCTTTCACAGGTCCCCAAATTTCTATCTCTGTTGGAACAATAATAAACTATTTTAATACTTAATTTAGTTAACTTGGACAGCATGCAAATTGAACTGGACAAAACCTACAAAACAAGAGCATTTTGATATTGCTGTTTTGCTATAAAGATTTATTTTATTCCAAAAAGATAAACACTTGTTTCTAAATAAAGTGTGATAACTGAAAGATTTCAGAGTTTACACAATTATATGAGTGACTGCGACTTGTATGAGTGACTGCGACAGCCTTATATATTAGTTAAACATTTTAGCTAGCCATAAGAGTTTCATATTCAGGCAGTATTTATTTGTAGTAATATGAAAAACAGTAGATTTTTTAAATTACACTTATAATAGATAATTTAAGTGCAACTACCTAATATCCTGCATATTTAAAATTTAGTAAACAGTGTGAATTGATAACTACATTCCAGGACAGAACTAGCAATGCTTGTCAGATTATTTCCACTCCAATATCCTCAACTGCAGGACCAGAACAGCACAGAAAGGTGCTATGATTTTCCCCAGCTTTTCTTTTTATGCCTGACGAGCCACTCCCAGGTTCCCAGTTTGTGGACAATTACTCTCACCACTTCTATTTTATTTACTCCATTTCCTCACTTATGTATTGGTGTCAAGTAAACCATAGTGCTCCTGTGTGCATGTTGGTGCATTCCATTCACATTTTCTTGGAAATACACTCTAACAGTTGTTAAAATGATTCTAGGAAGACTTAGATCATATGACATTAAATGTCGAGCATAGCAAATCCATAATTTGACAAATGTGGGTAATTTGAAAATGATGGGATATGAAAGAAAAGAAATCAATCAGTGTAAATGATTTGATTAATTGTATTATACTAATATAAAAATCTGATTTGTTGGGTCGGGCGTAGTCACTCATGCCTGTAATCCCAGCGTTTTGGGAGGCCAAGGTGAGTAAATCAGGAGTCAGGAGTTTGAGACCAGCTCTGACCAACATGGTAAAACCCCATCTCTACTAAAAATTACAAAAATTAGCTGGGCATGATAGTGAGTGCCTGTAATCCCAGCTACTCGGGAGACTGAGGCAGGAGAATTGCTTGAACCTGGCAGGTGGAGGCTGCAGTGAGCCGAGATGGCACCACTGCACTCCAGTCTGGGCAACAGAGCGAGACTATATCTCAAAAATATATATATATATATGATTTGTAAATCTACTCTTTCTGCTGAAAAACTCTGGATCAAGGAATACTTCAAATAGTAGAATTGAATGGGTCATGTGCATCAAATTTATATGACTTGGGATTTTTTAATATGCCAATTGTCTGCTCTTCACTTTTATTCTCTAACTCATAATTTTAATTTTAATCTTCTAAGTCATCAACATGTAAAATGCCAAAAGATGAAATATATATTCAAAGTCACTTTTTCAAGGCTTTTGCAATAAGCCTTGGAAATTACCTACTGCCTTTCTCTTTTTATTCTGCTCGATTAAAACTAAATTCATTCTTTATTCTTATAATGGCCATTCATCTCCTCTGGCAGGTTTCACAAAACAAACTGAACTTCTGTTGTTTCCGTTTTCTACTGCTCTTTACATGAGGGGATCCTTCCGGTCATTAATGTTTCTAAGATACTGAAGTATGTATAATATATGTATTTGTGTGACTGACATTTACATATCTTATTTTTTTGTTTAAAATCAGACATTTTAGAGTAATGATGTCCGAAAGAAACTTCTGTGATAATGATAATAGAAGTGTCCTATATCTGTGCAATCCAATATGGTAACGACTAGCCACATGTGGCTATTACGCAATTAAAAAGTAGCTAGTGCAGCTGACCAACATAATTGCTAATTTCATTGAATTTTAAGTAATGTACATGTAAATTGTCATGATATTGGAAGCTGACATTTGTCCCATGAGCTAACTGTCCACCCTTTCATAAGAGTTGATTCAGATACTAACTATTCATTTTAAGTGATCCTCTACCTGCTAATTTACCTTTATTAAAATGTATGTGGATAAGCAGAAAGAGAATTCATGTTGGCAAAACAGATAAAAGGTAAATAGCAATAATTCACATATTAAAAAGTTGCCTTCGAGAACTGGGACCGATCTCCTCTCTTTAGTATTTTCTAGTAATAAAATTAAGAAAAATATAATTTCAACTGTGTTCCCTTTTCAATGTGCTGATAAAGCAATAGTTTTATCATAGAAACAGAAATACTACTGTGAGGCTTTGCTTCCCCCCCACCCACCCCCCCGCCCACCCCATAACATCTTTTCTAGAGCTTCATTGTCTTGGTAATATGAATCCCCTCAGGTCAGAAGCAAACCTTTTTCTAAATACCTGAGATTAACAAAGTTAAATGAAATGGAGCAATAGGCTACTTTAAAATTAACAGCACCATTTCTTTAATAAAACAGGAAGGGCTTCTTTGGAAACTTATAAGTAAATCAGACATTTAATCATAGAATAGTTCCAGCTAACACTATCGACACCTGGTCTCCGGATACACGATGGTGGACCCAGGACTACCAGCACTCGCTTCTGCTTGCAGACTTGCTTCCCTACCTACTCTACCTTATTTCATGCCCCAAATAATGTTATTTTAGTTCATATAGGAGACATTGCATTAGGAAAAATATCGTCAGTGGATCACCATCTAAAACAGTTCTATGGTGATGGCCTTGTAAAATAATCTATTTTTTATATCAGTAATCATCTCTAATTGATCTGCTTACCCAATTAAGTGTTTCTCTTTCTTAAAGTCGGGTCCACCTGCAGATTTTTGATGACTCCCACATGTTCCTTTTAGTCACTATTATAGTCAGTGAGTCAAAACACATTCCAGAGTTAAGTCATGGCCCAGTAGGAAGGGGCAGCTGGGAGTTTGCTATTCTGAGGAATATGTAATGAAAGGTCTATTCATGAGGTCGTTCACGTGGTAACTATAAATCAGCACCTTGGAACGCTGGAAAATTTCCAAAATCCCAGGAACTCATTTTGAGCTTGCACATGGTCATATTTAATTTTAAAACATGAGGCCATCAAAGAAAGATAGCAACAAATTTAAGTATACCTTTAAAAAATAATTCATTCACTTTACTACCCTGAAATTGGAAAAAACTAAATATATTATTTTTAATATTCTGATTGTAGAATGTCAGAAATGTGTACATATTTCTACCAAATATTTTTGATGTGCTGTTTCATTTGCCCATTCATCTGTTCATTCATCAAGCAAATATGTATTGAGTGCCTATTTGTGCCAGGTACTATTCTAAGTACTTGGAGACATCAATGAATAAAAGACAAAAAGAAAAAGAAAAAATTCTGCCCATGGAGCATATTTTGTAATAGCGAATACATACATTGGATGATAAAATAATGAAGAAGTAAATGATACATCAGAAGACAGCAAGTGCTGTAGAAAACATAGGTCAGGATAGAGGGAATGGTGCATGATGGAAATTTGTAATTTTAATTAGGATGGTGAGAATCAGCCACATGGGAAGGTGACATTTAAACAAAGACTTAAATAAGTAAATATTCTCAGTGCTTTGGGAGGCCGAGGAAGGAGGATTGCTTGAGGTCAAGTGTTCAAGACCAGCTTGGGCAACATAGCAACTCTCCATCTCTACAAAAAAATAAAAAATTAGCTGGGCTTGCGGCACACATCTGTAGACCCAGCTACCAGGGAGGCTAAGGCAGGAGGAGCCCTGGAGTTCAAGGCTACAGTTAGCTAAGATCATGCCACTGCACTCCAGCCCAAGTGACAGAGTGAGACCCTGTCTCAAAATCAAAATATAAAAAAGAAAATATACATAGTTATATTTTGTTAAAGGCAAATGTATTGCTTAAGATTTGAGGCAGAATGTTCTCTGATCCCAGGCCCTCTAATTGGAGCAACTGTATTGCAGGGTTTTTGCAGTCACTTGAAGATAGAGGAAACATACAGCAGTCAAATCCTCATATCTTGCCACTCTCACCAGTGGGAAGCGTGTGGAACCACTGCTACCCTGGTTTATCAGTCTGCACCTTGTGGATCTCTGGTATTGTTCTATTCTGTTCTACAGGGAATAGGCCAAGAAAGAAGAGCAGAGGGCAAAAAGTTCAGGTAGAACCACAGGGCTGACTGAAGGCTTGGAACCCACACATGAGAGCCAAACCAGGAATTTGTTATTCTAAGAAAGGTACACGCCTGTAATCCCAAAACTTGGGGAGGCCGAGGTGGGCGGATCATGAGGTCAGGAGTTTGAGATCAGCCTGGCCAACATAGTGAAACCCCGTCTCTACTAAAACTACAAAAATTAGCTGGGCGTAGTGGCATGCACCTCTTGTTCCAGCTACTCAGGAGGCTGAGGCAGGAGAATGGTTTGAACCCGGGAGATGGAGGTTGCAGTGAGCCGAGATTGTGCCACTGCACTCCAGCCTGGTGACAGAGCAAGGCTCCGTCACAAAAAAAAAAAAAAAAAAAAAAGAAGAAGAAGAAAGAAAGGTACATGGAACTCGTGTTACCTAATGGGTTTGAAATTAGAATGTCAGTACAAAGGTGAAATACAAGAATCCCACTTCTTAAACTGAGTTCATGACTCCATGTATCTATTCAGGTTGGCATGGCTCATGTGACTGTCAGTGTTCCAAAATAAAGACGTTAGAAGTTCACAAGTGCAGAAGGTGCTATGCCAGAGAAGTTTGATGACAGGTATTGGTGATACAATCCTAGCAAGACTGAATTTAAGAATAAAAAGCCCAGTCACTAAGGATTAGGGCATGGCTAAAAAAAACTCAGTGTTCTGGGGCAGTGGTTTTGAAAAAATGGAAAGAAGGAAAGGAGAGAGGAAGGGAGGGAGGGAAGGATGAAGAGAGAGAGCAAAAGATGGAGAGAGACAGGAATGGAGAAACAAAGGCAGGAAGAGAAGTGGGAAAAATAAAGCAGTTTTATGAAGCTTTTGATAAGTAGCTAGAATTCAGTTACTAATGAATTCTTTTCGGTATCAGAGGCAAACACAGAATGGGAGCAGTAGTAAAATCTATAAATTCAGCAAATATTTACTGAACAGGAACTATGGACCTGGCCCTGCGCTTGGCACTGGGGATATAGGTATGTGAAGACACAGACCCTGACCCTAAGTAGCTTATCGTTTAAGGAAGGTGGCAGGTTCATAAACAAATGTCAACGCTAGGAGATGAACAGTGCTACAGTAAAAGATACAGGAAGCAACTACATATGTCCGTGGGCCCACAGATGCTTCATAGAAATGCTGAGTTTTTAAAGTGTTTGTGAAGCATGACTGGGAGTTGACCAAGAAGAGAAAGAAGGCATGTGTGGAAGGAGGGATAGGAGAAAGGGTGGAAATTCCAAGTAGATCCAGCAAAACCGTGAAGGGATACGGAAAGTAAGCAATTTGGAAGAAAACAGGGGCACTTCCATATGTTTGATGCTTAACAGCTTATTTCAATTAATGTCTTCATAGCCCCTTGAGCTGGGGCCAGAGTTGGTGCTATATTCTAAGCTATGAGTGAAACAATTCCAGCTGAGGTTAATTAGACTCAGCTGCCAGGTTAGGAAGACAGGTTTGCATGAAAAGGAAAAACTTGTTCCTTCTGAAAAATATGCTTGTTGACATATTTTAACAATTTTTGCCAATTAAAGGAGTGAAATATTTGGTGATTTTTTGCCATGGTTAAAAACACACACACACACACAATATTCTAGAGAAACCCTATATATTTCCGATATTTCAGACATGGGGAATAGAAAAAAAAAAGACACTACATAAATTAGCTAATTAGCAATGTTACTTTTTAAAATTCAATTTTCAAAATATTTAAAGTTTTTAATGTATTTTTATTTTCAAGAGTTAAGCCAAATACTTTTATTTAAAATGTCTATTGTCTCTACATTATTCATTATAGACATTTAATATTAGAAATACTTCATTATATGAAATAAAATTTAGCTATAAATTTTTAACTTTTAAACATAATTTCTTATTTCTTTTTAATGTATTTCACATGCCCTTTAAAGTACATAATACCCATAAAGCAATATAAGAATAACATATTACTAATAAATGTGAAAACACAAATAATAATAACACACAAACTTTTGTCTTTGAGAAGTTACATTTGCAAAGAGCCACATGTTTCTATTTTTGGCTCTTTTTCTACAGCCATAAATATGGAGATAGGGCTAAAATAATGTTCTATGAATAAATTCTGCATGTCACTGTTATGATTCTTTATTTACAACTTCCTAACTGATGAAATAGTATATGAGGACTCACAAGAGTACACATAGTCCTAGCCAGAGGGTCTCAGGAATTCTTGAAGAATACCACATAACTTTGTATTGGCTAAGACAAACAGCCAGTTGTTCTATTTTTTGAAGATCATCTTTTAAAAAAAAAATCAGATTTTGCCAAACGCAATAGGGAACTCACTCTGTTAATAGTTTGTTTTGTTTAATATTTCCGCACTTAACATTCTAGATAGTTTCTGATTTATTATGAGATATGTAATCATTCTCTAGTGACGTGGTAAGACCATTGCTTTCCATACACATCAGGGAAGAACTTGATATATCACCTTCAAATCTTTTTTAGGTCATCACTTCACAATACTTCTGACTCATTGCTTAAATATCTTCACTCTTCATCCCTAATAATGACATACTGCCTTTTGGGATATGGCATCAGAATATGAAGCCTATTGCTTCATAGTTACATTGTTTGTGGGAAACTATTAAGAAAATTTAATGTCCCTAGATTTTGCATAGAATAATTCAGATTAAAACTTAGACAATGAGTGGAAGTTCAGATAACCATACTTTTTAATGAATTAAGTTAAGAATTCTGGTGAGTTTAAATAACTGCTGCATTGGAAGTTGGAAACTGTTTTTCTTGACAGTTTGCTGTGGATATTTGAATTGCTATCCTTGTACTGCATCAAAAGATAACCTTATCTTTGCTCATTCCTGGTGTTTTTTGCTAATGCCATGCCAAAGAATAATCTATTCTATCTATAGTTTTTAAAATAATTATAATTCCTAATGGAAAATAATGAATAACACTATATGCAATAATATTCTATATACTACATGTGTTAAACATTAAATCCACTATAGCCCTTCATTTCTATACTCTTGTTATCTACAATTCCCACTCCTACTGCAAATTCTCATCTTTTTTAAGCTAATTAAAGACAGCATTAATTAAAATGGAAGTTCAAAAATGTTCCCCACCAAATGGAAGGGGAAATAATTGTTGATTTCACGAAAGAGTGCAATTAGCAGAATTGAAAGAAAAGAGGAAGGGGAATTATTAAAGAAGTCATTGGGAAAAATTTTACTTTTCAGAGCTGAAAAAATATATAGTAGGAGCCGTCAAATAAAATGGACCAGAGTGTTCCAATGAATTAAGTAGCAACATATGCCGTCAGATTACAGAATAAAATTTTTCGTTGATCCTTTATTAATATGAAATCCCAGAAATGCCCAGATATGGGAAAAGGGCATGATTCCAAAAAAGAAATGAATGTCAAATGTCAAATTGGAGTCAAACTTTTTACTGGCAACTCAGGATGTTGGAAGGAAGCAGAGCAAAAAGTCTTCCATAAGGGTGCATGCATGCAGAATTACACACAAAATATACTGCCAGAAATATTCAGGGAGCCCCAAACTGAGAAATTAACTTAAGGTTGTTGTAGATTCTTTATGCTGCAGAGTATATGACAGGAATAAAGTCAAATCACCTTCACACTTCTCAGATTGCCATTGTGTAGGACCACAATCTGTAACGGTGGATCATTAACACAAATTCCAAAATTTACAAACACACAGGAAAATAATTCACCATGAACAAGAGTCAATAGAAAATGCAAACACAGAATTAAACTGTAAATGAATTCAAAAGATATTGAGTTGGATTAAAATATTTTTTAAAAGTATATCATGAAAAATAAAAGATTGAAACAACATATAAAAACCAAGAGTCAGTCAGATTTGGGAAAGAAGCGAAGACAATTTTTAAAATATTAAGTTTTTTTTTTTTTTAACACAGCAGATATGTTATACAACTAATTGTATATTGCTGAAGAGAGAATTAATGACCTAGAAGATAAATTCAAAGAAATTAATTATAGAGAACCAGGCACAGTGCCTCACGCCTGTAATCCCAGCACTTTGGGAGGCCGAGGGAGGTGGATCACTTGAGGTCAGGAGTTCAAGACCAGCCTGGCCAACATGGTGAAACCCTGTCTCTACTAAAAAGTACAAAAATTAGCGGGGCATGGTGGTGCATGCCTGTAGTCCCAGCTACTTGGGATGCTGAGGCAGGAGAATTTCTTGAATCCAGGAGGTTGCAGTGAGCTGAGATTGTGCCACTGTACTCTAGCCTCGGTAACAGAGGAAGACTCTGTCTCAAAAGAAAAGAAAAAGAAATTAATTATAGAGAATATAAAGCAGTGTAATAAATTTATGCAAATATGAAAGCAAGATTAAAAGGCAGGAAGGACACATTAAAGATTCTAATGTATACTTACTTGAAAACCTAAAGTTAAAGAATGGAAGAAAGGAAATATTCAAAGAGACATGAGTAAACAGTTTATAGAAATGAATTTTAAAGGACCTAACTCTCAGATACAGGATGCATAATGAAGACCTGTCATGGTAAATAAAAAGAGTCTATACCTGTAGACAAAAGAGTGAAAGTACATAGTATGACAGAATTACAGGAAAAGAGAAACAGAATTAAAAGAGAGAAAAGAATTTAAGTTTGAAAATTGACAAACTGGTAACTAACTGCTCAATAGTAAAAATCGAATCTGGAAGAGTGTGAAGGTATATTTTTAATATAGTGAGATAAATAATTTTTGACTTCCAATTTTATATCCAACTAAATTTTAATTTAAGAATGAGGACAAAATACACACATGTTAAAACAAACCAAAACAAAGAGGTTTCTATCAGTAAACCCTCATTAAAGGAAATTGTTAGAAATATGCTTAAGCAGAAACAAACAATATCACAGGAAAAGTAGTTTGAGATAGAAGAAAAAATATTGGCCAGTGAAATTGCTGAATATATGGGTAAATCTGAACAAACCAACTACCTATATAAAATAGTAATAATGTAGGCAGCATGGAGGAAAGGGTTAACTTAGCAGGCTTGGGATGTGCAAACCCTGTATCTCCAAACAAAAGACTGGTCTCTGAACCAGCTCCTGGGAAACAACCTCCAAGCTCTGTAATATCAGGCCTGATAAGAGTGTCTTTGTGAACCTGGGGCACTTACCCAGGTCAGATTGTTTATGCGGAATATGTGATTTATGATGGGGGCCTTGGACCATTATGTGTCAGTTTGGTCTCTGGGAGAGCGAATGGAGAATGAGTAACTAAGGTCAGCCACATAGATGCTCCATATTTGTGTGAACAACCTCCAGCAAAAGTTGTTGACAACAAGGCTAGAATGAGCTTCCCTGGTTGGTAATACTTTATGCATTTTGTCTCACGTTGGTGAAAAAATTAAAGTAGGACCATTTATAGAACTTTCCTGGGAGAGAACAATTAGAATTTGTGTCTTGTTTCTCTCAGACTCTGCCCTATGGCTTGTCTGTCATTTGCTAATTAATCTGTATGCATTGGCTGTGATAAACTGTAATGGTGAGAATAATGACTCTTCTGAGTTCTGTGACGTCTAGTGAATAAGTGACCTAAGGCTGGACACAGGGATTTAAAACAAATTGGAACTAAAATATCAAATAATAATAACATAACGCAGAAAGCAGATGATCAATCAAACCATTCTCAAGTATTCTTCAGGAGCAAAAATTAAAGGATCAACTTTACACTTTCATCAGTTTAAGTATTTACATTAAAGTTTTAGGAGTAAAAAATTAAAAAATACAAATACAGTGATTAACTTTTAAAGGACTAGAGAAAAAATAGAAACCACGAACACTTCAAAAGAAAGAAGGAAAAGAGGCTGGGCACGGTGGCTCACAACTGTACTCTCAGCACTTTGGGAGGTCGAGGCAGGCGGATCACCTGAAGTCAGGAGTTCGAGACCAGCCTGGCCAACATAGCGAAACCCAATCTCTATTAAAAATACAAATATTGGCTGGGTGTGGTGTCATGCACCTGTAATCCCAGCTACGTGGGAGGCTGAGGCAGGAGAGTTGCTTGAACCCGGGAGGTGGAGGTTGCGGTGAGTCGAGATCATACCATTGCACTCTAGTGTGGGTGACAAAAGTGAAAAGAAAAAGAAAGAGACGAAGGAAGGAAGGGAGGAAGGAAGGAAGGAGGGAGGGAGGGAGGGAAAGAAGGAAGGAAGGAAGGAAGGAAGGAAGGAAGGAAGGAAGGAAGGAAGGAAGGAAGGAAGGAAGGAAGGAA
>NC_045444.1:53020876-53037981 GCF_002776525.5 Piliocolobus tephrosceles
GAAGGAAGGAAGGAAGGAAGGAAGGAAGGAAGGAAGGAAGGAAGGAAAAGGAAAGAAAGAAAAGAAGAGGAGGGAGGGAAGGAAGGAAGGAACGGAGGGAGGGAGGGAGAGAGGAAGGGAGGGAGGAAAAGAAAGGCATAGAATAATTAGAGTATCTAAAACTGCAAAGTTATAGAGCTGAAATAATTCTAAATATTTTAGTAGTCTTCATAAATGTAAATGCCCCAGCTCTTCAGTGGAAAGACAAGATTGTCAGATTGGAATTTTAGAAAAAGTTAGGCATATACATACAACACAAAATGGACTTGTAAAATATTGAAATATTAACCAAAAGAAAGTCAATATGGCTATTTTATTCTCAGAAAGGAAATAGACTGAAATGGAAAAAAATACCATGTAATAATAAAAATAAAGAATACTCTTTTAAGAAAGTAAAGGAAATCCACTGAGACTGGGAACAAAGTGAAAGTACAATTTTAGGGAGGTAAGCAAGCCCAGAATCTGTTAGTTTCCATATTAATTTGGGATGGTAAGGACTTTGATAAATCAAATAGATGAAAGCATGCAATTGACTCAGGATACCAGGCCCTGGGCTCATCTAGGATGGGAAGTTGGATCACTGATGCCTTAGGAAGCTGAATAACACAATGGACTGTACATATAGGAGTGAAAGGATAAACTAAAAATATGCTTACCTCAATCTTTGGTCTGAATGGGTGGAAAATAATTTTATCTCCCAGGACTTCCTAACTCAAGAATTAGGGACTCTCACCCCAACCTAATTCAAGATTGAGGCCCAAATTCAGTATTTGTGAGATCCTGAAAGCTTCAAACCTGTAACTTAATTTATAATGGATTCACTATGCAGATAGCGGAAGCAAAATATAAATGCTTTCTGGAAGCATATGCTTTCAGCTGGGGTCTCAAAAAAGTCCCATAGATAAAGTTTCAGTGAGCATGCGCTCACAATCAAAAATCACAACAAACATAAGAAAAAGGCTATATAAAAATCAACAAGTGTAGGAAGGCAGAATTATGTCCACATAAACATCAAGGATGAATTAGAAAGTGAACTCTGCATACTCTGGGCATTTAGTTTATGAAATATGTGGCAATTCAGGTGAGTTGGAAATGGATAGACTAGTTAGTGAATTAGTACTTAGGCAATAGTCTGTCATTAGAAGAAAAATTCAATCTTGTCTTTCATTATATACACAATTTATTCCAAATAGTTTAAAAGCTAAGTATAAAAATCCCAAACTCAAAACCACAAGAAATATTAGAAAAGATATGGGAAATATTTATGAGTTCAGAGGAAGAAAGGAATTTATAAGAAACATTTGAAATGAAAAACAGAAAGAAAATATAAGATTCAATATCATAAAAATATTTAAACTTCGTTCCGTTGCAATAATATATTAGCTAATGTTCAAGTACTAGAAAAACAGAAATAAAATATTTATAGTGCATATAACCAACAACATATTAATATCCAGGATATGTAGGAAGCATCTGCCAAGAAAGAGACAACCAAATTTAAAATTGGGCAAAGTATACAAACAAAAAAACAACTAGAAATGGACACGAATTATATGAAAACATGGGGTACTATATTCACTATTTGAGTGATGGGTTCAACAGAAGCTCAAATGTCAGCATTATACAATATACTTATGTAACAAACCTGCACCAGTACCCTGGATCTAAAATAATGACATAAAGAAATAAGAAGAAAAAAATTGTTTCTTCCTTAAAAAACATCAGTAGCACTACTAATAATTGAGTAAATAAAAATTAACATGATAATTAAGCGTAATTTTTTTCCATCAGAATGGCCAAAAAATTTGTGTAACTATTTGTAGTTGTGGAGTGTATAAAGAAACAGACCCTCTCATATGTTGGTGGTGGTAGTATAAAAATAGTATGATCAAATGAGGAGACATTTTAACAGGGTTAATTAAAATTTAAAATGTCAACCAAACAGTTCCACATCAGCACTTGTCTCTTTATTCAAAAGAAATACTATACATGAGTACAACTATCAATGATGGAGGATATTTATTGCAGTATTTATTTTATTAGAAAAAAATGGATACAATTTAAATGTCAATTATATAAGCGAACGATTGAATAAATCATGATTCATCCATTACCTAAATATAAGGTAAAATTGAGAAGAATGAGATAGTGAGGTTGGTATGACATAGGAAGTGCCTGAGATGTATTGATATGTTGTTGTGTTTTATTTAAAATTTAAAGGAAGAAAGCATTGTTGATGTATTATTTGTATTATTGTTTAAAATAGAGAAAAACCCTTAAGACATTGGGCAACTTTTTGATTAAATAAATATATTAAAGTATTTATAGTATTATGATTGGCACACCTATATTCTTTTTTATTATTATTATTATACTTTAAGTTCTAGGGTACATGTGCATAACATGCAAGTTTGTTACATATGTATACTTGTGCCATGTTGGTGTGCTGCACCCATCAACTCATCAGCACCCATCAACTCGTCATTTACATCAGGTATAACTCCCAAGGCAATCCCTCCCCACTCCCCCCTCCCCATAATAGGCCCCAGTGTGTGACGTTCCCCTTCCCGAGTCCAAGTGATCTCACTGTTCAGTTCCCACCTATGAGTGAGAACATGCGGTGTTTGGTTTTCTGTTCTTGCGATAGTTTGCTGAGAATGATGGTTTCCAGCTGCATCCATGTCCCTACAAAGGACACAAACTCATCCTTTTTTATGGCTGCATAGTATTCCATGGTGTATATGTGCCACATTTTCTTAATTCAGTCTGTCACTGATTGACATTTGGGTTGATTCCAAGTCTTTGCTATTGTGAATATGCACACCTATATTCTTAAGAATTGTTGAGCTGTAAAAAGTCAGGTTTAAATGTAGTATTGCAATATAAACTATCATATTAAAATATAGTGATTTGGGCAGTGAAACTAGCCTTTTGTTGGATATTTAATTTCATGTTTTTAGAAATTATTGTTATCTCAATTTCTTTTTAATTTAGTGGAAATTTGCAAGAGACTTGCAAGTTTAAAAATATTAGTGAATAGAGTATTTACGGAAAGGTTAACATAAAATCCTACAACTTCAAAAATCCTGTTTTGGGATTTAGCTCAATTTAGCATATTTCACCACCTGAAGAGCAAAGTCTAGATTCTTCTACAGGTTTGCAAAGAAATGAATTCAATGTTTGTTCATAGTACTACTAAGCAGTCTGTATTGGGTCCCAGTTACCATGGATTTTGCCTGAATTGTTTGCATTCCATCAGGCTTATAGGATGCAATTCAGGTATCTTAAGTGATGTTGGAAGTTGTTAATGGCAAAAAGAAGGCTTTTATTAAGTATTAATGGGCTGAATTCCTATGGAGGCCAGGCCATAGAATAGAATAAGAAATAATAGGAAATAAATTCTGGGGCACAAAAAGGCTAACTAAAAGCCCAGACATCCCACTACACAACATATCCATGTAACAAAACTGTACTTTTACCCCCTAGATTTGTTTTTAAAAACAAAACAAAACAAAAAAAAGATGATAGGAAAACATTCTCTAAGGAGCATAGTCATCTCAATTCTAAGGGAGGATGTTAACACCAATTATATGTATGGCATTGGCACTGACAATGCAACCATGCATAAAACATCCTCTATGAATTCCCAACTTTTATGGTCTGGCCCAGAGCTGCTCAAATCATCCTCTTAGTACAAATGTTAAAATGCAGATTTCTTAGTGCAAGCTGCAGTTCAAAACGAAAAGAAGCTTGCTTCAAAATGTGGTTTCTGCCCATATAGGGCTTATGTTCTGGCTAAGAATGCAGACAATAATTACATAAATCTTAATGAAATAGGCAATTGCAAATTGTGGGACTGAAGGAAAAAAACTGGGTGCATGGATGTTGCCATGGGATTACTAGGGACAAAGGAACCATTTCACTATTTTTTTTAAAAAAAAATTCAATTTCTTACCAGATTTCAAAGGAATTAGCTCTTGAGCCTGGCAAGATGTTTTCTGAGCTATTTGTGTGTTAGTAAGGTGTGAAGTGATTGCAGAGGTAATATCAATTCACTTTTTCTGTTGTAAATTTGTAACTCAACTTCAATAATTCTTGAACTAAGTTACATGTGACTGGCAGTTCTCTCTGTGAGAGAAATGTCCCAACTGTGTGCTTGGGTTTCAGATGGATTCAGGACATGCTACCCTAACATATGACACCCCAGCATATTGAATATTTTAAGCTGAAGGAATTTGAGAAACAGCATGTGCAGCAAGTATTGTCTGACCTTCTGTTCTGAAATAGGTCATGAAAACTCCACATGAGATGTGTGCTCCCCATACCAAAAGGAGAAGAGCATCCTTTGGAGTCTCCAAAGATACAGGAACACAGAGAGGAATCTAGAACAGATTTTGCTGCCCCCCGCCCCCAGTTTACTGCACTCAGCTTATACCTTTGTGCTGTTAGTTCTCTACAATTTTCCATTCTCCTCAAACCAAGCATAAAAACACTCACATCCAACCAATTCTTTGAGTCTTCATTTCCTTATAAAGTCTCCTGTGTCACATAAAACTTATATTAAATCCATTTGTATGCTTTGCTCATGTTAATATGTCTTTTGTTACAGAGGTCCCAGGCGTGAACCTGGGATAGGTAGAAAGAAAAAAAATATTTACTATCTCTTATTTCCTCAAGACAATAGATTTGATGGCTTTTATACCCAATATAACCCAGACTTGAAGAACAAGAAGATAGACCAAATAATAATTACTCAGGACCAGAAAAACAGTGTAACAAAAACCTCGATGCTAGACAGGTGAGCAGTCATTACAATAAGAGAACAGAAGTCCATCGAGAACTGTTCTCCGCGTTAACCCCCTGACTCCACCACTCCAAGTAATCAGTGTGAGAAGCACAGGATTCTACAAAATAGAAAATTCTTAGGTGTCTTTTTTAAAAGGTGGGTATTCTGTACCACTGGTATTAAAGTCACAGATAAAATGACCCCACATTTTCCTCTTTGGCTGTTCCCCCAAATGCAAACTTTCTCCCTATTTTGCAGGCAACTTCTGTGTGTGTCTATGTGATTATTTTGGTATGTTTCACGCTGTGTTATGATTTATTTGTTTGCCTTATTCATAATTACATAGCCATATGTGCTGTCTATGGAATGTGCTTCAAAATATTTGTTGAATGATTCAATTAATCGATTCATTTTACCACAACCAAGAAAAATACTAAGAATCACTAAGCATAGTTTTAATTTGTGAATATAGGAGGGTATGCACTTTCGTATACAGACTCAATAGGATACTATAGTTGAGCGTGAATTGTGGTGATAGGCAAACCCAAAATTAAATCCTGTATTGAGCATGTACAAGTTATGCAACACTGAAAACGTTACTTAACCACTTTAAGCTTCAGTGTCTCACTCTTTAAAATAGTAAAGTTAATGATAGCAACCACTTAGGCATGTTGTGGGCATTACCTGGAATACTGCATGAAAATAACTTATCACACTGCATAGCACTCAAAATGGCACTAGTTTTAACAGCAATCTAAAACACAGGTTTAATTTGCCAGCTAGGGAAAGTGCATTCTTAGAACACTTCTGTAAGATATATCTATAGTTAAGGTGAATTATTGTAAAGTATTTATAATGTTTCCAAGTTTTTCAAATTATCAGATGCAAGGCAAATTGTACTTGCACACTCAGTGCCTAGTAGACATTCAATGATTACCATTTGAGTGAATATATGATTTCCCATTTTAACAACAATATAATTGGATATAGATTATGCTTCACAGGCATAAATTTAAATGATAAGCTCTGCAAAACATTGTATCAAATAGAGTTTGCCATATCCTTATTTTTATGACTTGTTGACAGAATACTTTTTTAAAATGATTGAGACTTGAAGAGTATGAGAAGCTGACCTATCAACCTGAAATGATAATTGAAGCAAAGTATGAGTGGCTTTTTAGTCAGTTAAAAAAATGGATGACGCAGTAGACACTTCCCAGTCAAAATGCAAGGATAGTTCAGTAGCCTCTTCTGGGTTTCCCTCTTCCAAGCCCCATTGAACTTTGATTTATTTCTTTCATTATTTTTAAATCAATTTCAAAATACCCATCTTAAATCATCCTCATACATTTTTCCAGTTCCCACTACAAACTAACAAAATGTTGCTTAGAGATACGTACTATGCTTTTTAAACTTAAAACAATAAAATGCCTTGAGTGCACTAAAATCATGGAAACAAGCATTGTCAATAGACACTCAACACAGTTTATGACATTGAAATAATGTTATTGAAAGAAGTGGTTGTCATGAGAGAGCTCAGTGTTCTTCGTTATACACTGCTGATTTGTCCCTCACATCCTCTCAATTTTCAGGAATTCATTCATTCAAGCATTCACTTATTTATTTACTAACTGATCTATCTATTTGTTTATGCGGTGTTTCATAAAACAAAGTGCTTTTGATAAAATTCACTATTCTTGCTTGGGATAACATTTGATCCTAGTTTGTTCTAGGGATGTTCCTAGATCTCAAAGTCATTATCTGCTTTATACAGATGTTGTTCTTTATTTATATGAACCAGAGCGGAGAAGCATGTGCACTTACACTGTATAAGTATGTATGTATAATAGCTTGGAGGCTACCTTTTGTCTCCATTTATTCTAGAACCACCAAATAGATATACACATCACACACACATGCACACACACACGAAGTTCACTGAAAATAAGTGCTTTTAGCAAAAGTATGAGGAATCCAGAATGCTTGCCTTCCTTACCCCTACAATCAAAGCAGCTTGTGAGGTGTTATCAATTGTATGCACTTACAAAGAAAACAGTGAAGTTCCTTGACAATGCTGCTGGAGATCATTATGAAAAATGTTGCCATAGGAGGAAAAAACAGTGTATGAGGATACAAGCCCATGCACTGATACAAGAAGAAAAGATTTTATAGCTTCATCTTGGCCATAGCAACACATTTTAGCTTGATAACTATCTAGAATTTTTGGAGAAAATATTGTAGGAGAGACTATTAAGAGTGAAAAAAAAAAGTCTATGACAGCTGTTCCTCTTCTCCACTGAAAATAAAAGGCATTAAATATGAAGTTATTTATCCACTTTAAAACAGCATTCTAGTTGTGCCATAACAGTAGCAGAGCTTGCCATCAGAACTTACATTTTGCACTTAAAGATAACAAAAGAAGAATTGAAGTAAATTACATGTGTCTTTTCAGATTACAAAGAGTACATATCCTTACAAAATCCAACTGAAAATAGCTAATTGGAATATCATACCAAAGTTTTAGCTTCTGAGACTATATGGTTTTATACATATTTTCTATTATTTATCATTTAAAACTAAAAATGTGTTTGAGGGAAGATTTTAGAAAATTTGGGGATGCAATTGAAAGATATTCAGTATATTTTTATCACATAATATTTACATTTTGCAAATTTGAAAACGCTAGATTTTTTATGCAACATTATGAAATTTAATTCACATGGACTGAAATACAAAAGAGGTAATGTAGATATGTTTATGCATCAGTTAATCAAAACAACATTTAGCAAGCCCCTCAAAGAACCAAGCTCCTGTGGGAGGCACTGGCCTCCCAGGAATATTGGGATAGAAACGGCTCCATCTTCACAGAGTTTACCATGTAACTTACCTTTCTACTGTGCTTTCACAGTATAGAAAGCATGTTTACAAACATGGTGTTGCCTCTGGCTTATTATTTGAGATACATGTTATTATTCCTAGCAAATGAAATTATTGGAACTTGTAAATTTTAAGATTGAGATGTTCAATAACAATTTCAAATACATACACATGATATTTAACCATGAAAATAACCATTTAGATTTTATTGCACTTAATAGTTTTATCAGTAAGATTCCAATCTGTAGCCAGGAACCACACAGTTATTTGAACAGGGAAAGTATTTTTAAAATAATTACTAACTATAATAGGAGATTGGAGTAATAGAGTATTGGCTACAAAGGGGTAAAGAAAACTCTAAGGAATACAGAAATAGCAGAGAGAAACATGAGTGTTCCCTCCTCGTTTTTTGTTCTGTGGATGTACATGCACGTAAGCATATAGAAAGATACATTGTTGAAAACTGGCGTTATACTGATTAACCAGTTTATTAGTCCGCTTTCATGCTGCTAATAAAGACATACCTGAGACTGGCCAATTTACAAAAGAAACAGGTGTAAAACTTACAGTTCCACGTGGTGGGGGAAGTCTCAAAATCATGGCAGACGGTGAAAGGCACATCTCACATGGCAACAGACAAGAGAATGGAGCTTGTGCAGGGAAATTCCTCCCCTTTTTAAAACCATCAGATCTCGTGAGACTCACTATCATGAGAACAGCATGGGAAAGACTTGCCCCCATGATTCAATTGCCTCCCACCAGTTTCCTCTCACAACACATGAGAATTCAAGATGAGATTTGGGTGGGGACACAGCTAAACCATATCATTCCATCCTTGGCCCCACCCAAATCTCATGTCCTCACATTTCAAAACCAATCATGCCTTCCCAACACTTCCCCTAAGTCTTAACTATTTCAGCATTAACTCAAAAGTCCACAGTACAAAGTCTCATCTGAGACAAGGCAACTTCCTTCCACCTGTGAGCCTGCAAAATCGAAAGCAAGAGAGTTACTTGCTAGATACAATGGGGGTACAGGTATTGGGTAAATACCGCCATTCCAAATAGGAGAAATTGGCCAAAACAAAGGGGCTACCAGCCCCGGGCAAGTCCAAAATCCAGCAGGGCAGTCAAGTCTTAAAGCTCCAAAATGATCTCCTTTGACTCCCTGTCTCACATCCAGGTCATGCTGGTGCAAGAGGTAGGTTCCCTTGGTCTTGGGCGGCTCCACATCTGTGGCTTTGCAGGGTAAAGCCTCCCTCCCAGCTGCCTTCACAGGCTGGGATCAAGTGTCTGTGGGTTTTCTAGGCGAACAATGCAAGCTGTCAGTGGATATACCATTCTCAAGTCTGAAGGATGGTGGCCTTCTTCTCACAGCTCCACTAGGTGGTGTTCCAGTAGGGGCTCTGTGTGGGTGCTCTAATCCCACATTTCCCTTCTGCACTGCCCTAGCAAAGGTTCTGCGTGAGAGCCCTGCCCCTGCAGCAAACTCTGCCTGGACATCCAGGTGTTTTCATACATCCTCTGAAATCTAGGCAAAGGTTCCCAAACCCAATTCTTGATTTCTGTGCACTGGCAGGCTCAAAACCACACGGAAGCTGCTAAGGCTTGGGACTTGCACCCTCTGAAGCCATGGCCCAGGCTGTACATTGGCCCCTTCCAGCCCCATAGCTGGAGTAGCTGGGACACAGGGCACCAAGCCCCTAGGCTGCACACAGCAGGGGAACTCTGACCCAGGCCCAAGAAACCACTTTTTCCTCCTGCACCTCTGGGGCTGTAAAGGGAAGAGCTGCCTTGAAGACCTCTGACATGTGTTGGAGACATTTGCCCCATTGTTTGGGGATTAACATTTAGTTCCTCATTACTTATGCAAATTTCTGCTGCCAGATTGAACTTCTCGGAAAATGGGATTTTCTCTTCTATTGCGTTGTCAGGATGCAAATTTTCCAAACTCTTATGCTCTGCTTTCCTTATAAAATGTAATGCCTTTAACAGCACCCATGTCACCTCTTGAATGGTTTGCTGCTTAGAAATGTCTTCCACCAGATACCCTAAATCATCTCTCTCAAGTTCAAAGTTTCACAGATCTCTAGGGCAGGGGCAAAATGCTCCAGTCTCTCTGTTAAATGATAACAAGAGTCACCTTTGCAGCAGTTCCCAACAAGTTTCTCATCTACATCTGAGACCACCTCAGCCTGGATTTCATTGTCTATATCATTATCAGCATTTCAGTCAAAGCCATTCAACAAGTCTCTAGGGAGTTCCAAACTTTCCCACATTTTCCTGTCTTCTTCTGAACCCTCCAAACTGTTCCAAACTCTGCCTGTTACCCAGTTCCAAAATCGCTTCCACATTTTCAGGTATCTACAGCAGCACCCCACTCTACTTGTACCAATTTGCTGTATTAGTCTATTCTCATGCTGCTGATAAAGACATACCTGAGGCTGGGCAATTTACAAAAGAAAGAAGTTTAATGGACTTATAGTTCCACATGGTTGGGGAAGCCTCACAATCATGGCAGAAGGTAGAAGACATATATCACACGGTGAGAGGCAAGAGAAGAGAGCTTGTGCAGGGAAACTCCCCTTTTAAAAAACATCAGTTCTCTTGAGACCCATTCACTATCATGAGAACAGCATGGGAAAGGCCTGCCCACATGATTCAAGTGTCTCCCACTGGGTCCCTCCCACAGCACATAAGAATTCAAGATGAGATTTGTGTGGGGACACAGCCAAACCATATCAACCAGTTTAATATTCTGCTTTTCAAAAGTATTGATATTTTCATATATTTTTATTGAGGTATAATTTACACAGAATAAAATACACAACTCTTAAGTATACATTCCCATCTGTGTTGACATCCCTCCATGTTCATCACCACAGAGTGCTCCCTTGTTGCCATCCCAGTTAGTCACTCCCAGCCCAGAAGTCCGGAAGTAACCACAATCTGATTGTAACCATATATCTTAGGTTTGCTTATTCTAGAACTTTCTAAAATTCAATCATGCAATCTGTACTCTTTTGCTTTCTTCTCCTTTTACTCAGTGTATTTTTTGCAGTTCTTCCATGTTGATAAATATTGTTTATATCAGAAGGTTTTTCTCCCCTTTTTTATGGATGATTACTATTCCATTATGTGAACAATTGCAATTGATATATTTATTATCTTCTTTACAGACAGCTAGGCTATTTCTAGTTTGGGGCTATTAAGACTAAAATTGCTGTAAACTATCTTGCAGAGGCTAATTGTGGACATACAGTTCCACTTTACTGGATGAATACCTGGGAGTGGACCTATGTTAAGTCATTAATTAAATTTTTAAGAAACCATCAAACTGTTTCCCATAGAGTTTTGACCATTTTACACTCTAATCAGCAATGTGTGAGAATTTCAGCTTTTCTGTGTCTTCCCCACAATTTATGATCATCCTTATTTTAATTTCAGCCATTCAAGTGGAGATGAGTTGTATTCCCTTGTAGTTTTAATTGGCATTTTCCTGATGATTGATGATATTGAGCATTTTTCATGTGTTTTGGGGCATATTTATCTTATGAAGTGTCTATTCAACTACTTGCCCATTTTTTAATTGGATGCTTGTCTTTTTATTATCTTGTTGTAGGTGTTCCTTACATATCAAAGGCATAAAAATCCTTTGTCAGTTTACGTGTTGCAAATATTTCTTCCCAGTCTAAGTTTTGCCCATTTATTTTTATTAGTCTTGTTTAATGAGCAGAAGTTGTTAATTTTTATCAAATCCAGTTTATCATGTTTTTTTTTTTTTAATGGTTAAGGCTTTCTGTGATCTCTGAACCTCTTTCTACTCTAGAATTGCAAAGATATTTCTATGCTTTCCTCTTGAAGTGTTACTGTTTTAGGTTTTACGTGTAAATCTATGATCTATGTTGAATTCATTTGTATGTATAATGTAGTGTAAAAGTCAAGGTTTTTTTATTTCCCTGTGGATGACCAATTGTTCCAGTACCATTTTTTGAAAGGACTTTTTCTTAAAGCATTGCTTTGGTGCTGTTGTCAAAATAATTTCAGCATAAACGTATGGGCATATTTCTGGACCCTGTATTCTGTTTTATTGACTTATGTTTTATTCTTTCATCAATATCACATTGTCTTGGTTACTATAGCTTTATAGTAAACATTAAAGTCATTTAGAGTATGTCTTCCAAGTGCGATCTCCTTTTCCAAAGTCCTCTTGGCTACAGTGCCAAAAGAATATATTGTTTTCCATATTCCTTTAGAATTAACTTGCGAATTTTTTAGGAAAACAAGAAATCTTACTAGAGTTTTTATTGTAATATTACAAATTCTATAGATCAATTTGAGGAGAATTGACATCATTGTAACATTAAGTCCTCCAATATTTTAACATGGTATATCTTCTCTTTTATTGGAGATACCTCAAATTTACTCCATGAATATTTTATAGTTTTCAGTGTAGAGTTCATGCACACATTTTATTATATTCATCTCCAGTATATTATGCTTTTAGATTTTTAATAGACAATATTTTTAATCAATTTTAGGTTCACAGAAAAATTAAACAGTAGTTATGAAGATTTGCCATATACACCCCTTGCCCTACCAATTCATAGCTTCCCCATTAACAGTATTTCCCACCATATTGGTACATTTGTTACCTAAGTCCATAGATACTCTTTGTAAACCCTAATAGAGTTAGAGTGTTGAACATTTTATGTGTTTGGTCAAATATAAAACAATATCCACAATTGGAGCAACACTGCCCTAAAAGTTCTTTGTATCCTGCCTGTTTATTCTTCCTTCCTCCCTTCCTCCCAATAACTCCTGTCAACCATTGATGTTTTTATTGCCTCCATAGCTTTGCCTTTTCTAGAATGTCATATAATTAGAATCATACAAAAGGTAGCCTTTTCAGACTAGCTTTTTTCATTTAGTAATATGCATTTAGGTTTCCCCCATGTATTTTCATGCATTGATAGCTCATTTTCCTTTACATTGAATAAATTTCATTGTCTGGATATACCACAGCTTTTTGTCCATTCACCTACTGAAGAACATTTTGGTTGCTTTCAAGTTTTGGCAATCATATGTAAACCTGCTATGAACATCTGCATGTAGGTATTTATGTAGACATTAATTTTTAACTTTTTGGGGTAAGTACCAAGGGTAGTGATTGCTCAATCATATGATAAAAGTGTGTTTAGTTTTATAAGACACCACTAAGCAGCCTTCCATAGTGGCTGTACAATTTTGCATTTCCACCAGCAATGAATGACAGTTCCTGTTGATCCACATCTCCACCAGCATTTGATGTTGTCAGTTGCTGGAGTTTGACCATTCGATTGGGTGTATAGTGGTCTCTCATTGTTGTTTTAACTTGAAGTTCTTTGACGATGATGTGGAGCATCTTTTCAAGTCCTTATTTGCTATCTGCATATCCTTTTTGGTGAGGTGTCTGTTAAAATGTTTGGCCTATTATTTAGTTGGGTTATTTGTTTTCTTATCGTTGAGTTGTAGGCGTTCTTTGTACATTTTGGATAACAGTCCCACATCAGATATGTCTTTTGCAAATTATTTTCTCCCAGGCCATGGCTTGCCTTTTTATTCTCTTGATGCTGTCTTTCATGGAGCAGAAATTTCTAATTTTAATGAATTCCAGCTTAGTTGTTCTTTCATGGATTATGTTATTGATGTTATATCTAAAAAGTCATCACTAAACCCTAGGTGATCTAGATTTTGTTTTATCTTATCTTCTAGGAGTTTTGTAGTTTTGCACTTTACATTTAGGTCTGTGATCCATTAGAATCTTTTTATAAAACATGTTAGGTTTATGTCTAACTTAATTTTTGTATATGGATGTCCACTTGTTCTGGTACCATTTGTTGAAAAGTCACTCTCCATTGTATTGCCTATGCCTGTTTGTCTAAAATCAGTTGGCTACAGATTTTGATAAGTTGTATTTCTATTTTCATTTAGCTCAAAATATTTTAAATATTTTGAGGTTTTTTTCTTTGGTGCATGTCACACTTTCTAGTAGTATGTTGCTTAATATCCATATATTTGGGAATTTTCTCATTTTGTTCTGTTATTAATTTCTAGCTTAATTCCATTGTAGTCTAAGGACAGACATTGTATGATTTCTATTCTTTTAAATTTAGAAATGTCTATTTCATGGTCTAGAATGTGTTCTATCTTACTGAGTGTTCCATGTGAACTTGAAAAGAATGTATATTGTGCTGTTTTTGCATAAAGTAGTCTATAGATATCCATCATATACAGTTGATTGATGGTTGTGTTCATCTGTTTTTGCATTGCTATGAAGAAGTTCCTGACCCTGGATAATTTATAAAGAAAAGTGGTTTTTTGGCTTGCACCTGCTTCTGGTGAGGCCTCGGGACACTTATAATCACGGGAGAAGGCAAAGAGGGATCAGGCAAGTCACGTGGCAAGGGACAGCAAGGCAGGGAGGTGCGGCACTCTTTTAAACAATCAGATCTCATGTGAACTCACAGCAAGAACTCACTCATCACCAACGGGATGTCACTAAGCCATTCATGAGGGATCTGCCCCGATAATCCAAACACCTCCCATAAGGCCTTAACACCAACATTGAGGATTATGTCTCAACATGATATTTGGGAGGGACAAACATCCAAATTATATCAATGGTGTTGTTGGATTCAACTGTGTTCTTTCTGATTTTCTGCCTGCTGAATCTGTCCATTTGTCACGGGAGTGTTGAAGTTTCCAACCATAAAAATACATGTATCTATTTCTCCTAAGACTTCTATAAGTTTGTGCCTCTCATAGTTTGATGCTCTATTTTTAAGTATATACACATTAAATATTGTTGTATTGGATAATTGCATCCTTTGTTAATATACAATACCCCTCTTATCCCTAATAAATTTCCTTGCTCTCAAGTTTGCTCCATTTGAAAATAATATAGCTATTCCTGCTTTCTTTTAATTAATGTTAACATGGTATACCTTTCTTTACCCATTTACTTTTATTCTGTATATCTCTTTGTATTTAAAGTGGGTTTATTGTGGATAAGTCAGGTCTTATTTTTTTGATCTACTCTGACAATCTCTGTATTTAATTGGTATATTTAGACCACTTACATTCAAAGTGATTCCTAATATAGTTAGATCAATATTTTTCTTATTTGTTACTTTTTATATCAGTTGCTCCTGTTCTTTTTGTCTTCCACCATTCCTTTTATGCTTTTTGTTATATTAATTGAGCATTTAGTGTGATTTTATTTTTCTCCAGTCTTAGCACATTGTACTTTTTAAAAACTTTTTTTATTTGTTGTTCTCAAATTTGCAATATATACTTACAACTAATCCAAATCCACTTTCTAAAAGCTCTGGACCACTTCATGGGTAGTGCGGGTAGTGCAAGTACCTTATAATCCTAATTCCTCCCTCCTGTCCCTTGTATCATTGCTGTCATTTCACTTACATATAAACATACATAAACATATAGGTACATACATAAGCATATATATAATGAAATACATTATTGCTATTATTATTTTGAGTAATTGTTAGATTAATTAAGAATAAGAAAAATAAAGATTTTTGTTTAATTTTCATTCATTCCTTTCTTGATGCTTATTCTTTCTTATGTAGATCCAACTTTTTGACCTACATCATTTTTCTTCTTGCTAAATGACTTATTTTAACATTTCTTCCAACACAATTCTACTGGCAACAAATTTCCTCATTTTTAAAAAAATCAGAGAAAGTATTTCCTCCTGACTTTTGAAGTACAGGATACATAATTCTAGTTGGTGGTATTTTTCTCTCAACACTTGTATATTTCACTTCACTGTCTTCTTGCTTGCAGGGTTTCTGAAGACAAGTCAAATATAATTCTTATCTATGCTACTCATTAGGTGAGCTTGTCTGTTTCTGTTTTTAATTGCAGCTTCTTTCAGGATTTTTTCTTTAATCTTGATTTTCTGTAGTTTAAAAATAATATGACTACGTGTAGACTTTCTGACATTTATCTTGTTCGGTGTTCTCTGCGCTTTCTGGGTTTGTGGTTTGGTATCTAACATTACTTTGGGGGAAATTCTCAGTTATTATTGTTTCAAATTATTTTTTCTGTTTCTTTCTCTGTCTTCTCCTTCTGAGAGTCCCATTACGTTTTTTGTTTTATTGTCTTTGTTTTTTTTTTTTGTAAGTTGTCTTACGGTTCTGGAATACTCTGTCCTGGTTTTTTGTTTGTTTGTTTTGTAATTTGGGACATTTCTATTGAGATATTCTCAACCGTACTCAGTATTCTGTATTCTTTAAAGAACTGTATTCTTTCCTCAGCTGTATTCAGTCTATTAATAAGCCCATCAAATACATTCTTCAGTTCTGTTATAATTTTTGAATCTCTAGCATTCCTTTTTGGTTCTTATTTTTTGTTTGTTTGCTTTTGTTTTTGTTTTTTTGAGACGGAGTCTCACTCTGTTGCCCAAGCTGGAGTGCAGTGGTGCGATCTCCGCTCACTGCAAGCTCCGCCTCCTGGGTTCACGCTGTTCTCTTGCCTAGTCCGGAGTAGCTGGGACTACAGGAGCCGCCACCACGCCTGGCTAATTTTTTGTATTTTTAATAGAGATGGGGTTTCACCGTGTTGGCCAGGACGATCTCGTGATCTGCCCGCCACGGCCTCCCAAAGTGCATTACCCATCTGATCTTGCATGCTCTCTTTTTTATCCATTAGGACCCTTAGCATATTAATCACAGTTATTTTAAATTTCCGGCCGATAATTCCAACATCCCTGCCATATCTGAGTCTGACTTTGAGTTTGTCTCTTCAAACTATATTGTTTGCCTTTTATTCATAGTCAGGCATGATATACTAGGTAAAAGGTACTGCTGTAAATGAGCCTTTAGTAGTATAATGGCAAGGTGTGGGGGGAGAGGAAGCCTTTATAGTCCTATGATTAGGCCTTGGTGAAACAGTTTCTCCTTGATGGCAGACTGTTCAGAACATAATTCTCTAGTTTATTTCAAAATGATTCTTTTTTCCCTCTCTGACACCAAAAACATGAAGTGACTTTTTATTATATTTGTTGTGAAGACCAAGTAGTGCTCCTGAAGGCAAAACTTACAAAAATGTAGGTGCTCTCCTATGACTGGGTTGCCCTGGGGTTTTTAAGTCCCAGAGTAGTCCACACTGAGCCTCCAATAACTCTTCAAGTACAGCTCACTTTTGCCTTCCCCAGCACTGGTTCTGTTAGAGGTTACTGTTCAGAGTTTCTGCTCTGGTAAGTTTTGGTTCTCTGTGTTTACCTATAAGTATCTCCAATCTTGACAGCAGTTTGCCCTGTGACCTCACTTTTCTGATGGATCTAAAAACAGTTGATTTTTCAATTAGTGCAGCTTTTGACTTCTTTTTTTTTTTTT